>NC_052510.1:6472825-6772825 GCF_014356525.2 Nilaparvata lugens | reverse complement strand
AACTGTATGTTTATCATACATTTGTCATAAACTAAAAACAGACTCATCAGCCAAATATGTTCATTCCTCACATTTTGATAGGAATAGTCCCAAAAAATTGGTTATGTTCTATATAATACAAATAAATAAATAATAAAAAAAAGAAATGAATACATCAAAATTTAAGTCAAATTTTGAGTTGAAAAATACACAAACCAAATAGAATTTAATTTAATCAAATCAATTAATAAAACATTCTTTATTGTTTCTTCAAAACAAAAATATACAAAAAAACAAAACGTTCAGCAAAAAAAAAAAGAAACCAAAACACCTGCAAGGGAAATCCTGTGCGCAGGTGAGAGTTCCTAATACAATATTCAATACGAGTCATTAAGAACTTACAAAAGTTGAAATAAGAAATTATATAATATATAATAATAAAAGAAGATGATGAATAAGTGGAATAAGGGTGAACGAAAGAGATAAAGAAAGAGAAGAGAAAGAAATAGAGACGATGGCAAACATACTATTGAAACAAAGATAACAGTCACTCAAAAAGTATGTCTTCGATTTTACTGGTAAAATCACTGGTAAAATGATGAACCGAATATCATTGGAATTTTGCACTCAATTCTAACAGGAAACTTGAAAATATTATATTAAAATTATAATGACAGTTGGGGAATATTACTTATAAGGAAGGCACATTACTTGTTTATCTAGTTGATTGATATACTGTCATCAAACTGGATAGCAAAATTATTTAACAATACTGTCATCAAACTAAAAAGCAAAATTATTTATCAATCTAAACTATCTAAATCCATATATTCACATAATTTGATACCTGTGAAGCTAGCTATGAACATTACTTCATTCGGACCCAATACAAGAAAATATAATCATAAATCCATTTTTGCATAAAGGCGTTTTTGAAAGGAAATTCTGGAAAGATTTATGGTCCAGTTAGAGAATGGAGTAGAAGGGGAATGGGCTCCAGGGGAATGGAGGAGAAGAACCAATTCAGAGCTCGAGGCATTGATAAAAGGCCAAAATACTGTTAAATTTATAAAGGCGCAACGGCTTAGGTTGGGTGGACATATCTGTAGAATGAATGAGATTAGAATGCCTAAAATAATATTCAAGAGAGGCTACATTCCAGAAGGAAGAGAGGAAGACCAAGGATGAAGTGAGAGACGATCTCCAATAAATGGGATGTAGGGGATGGAAACGAATGACAGAGAACCGAGAAGAGTGGAGAGCTGTAGTGGAGGCGGCCAAAGCTCAAAAAAAAAAAAAAAAAAAAAATGCAGGAATGCAATCATAAATGTGATGGAATCATCACTTGTAAAGTAGAATAAAATTCAAATACTCACAAGATATATAGGTAACTGCTCACCTGAGCGCTTTGCTCCAAAACTTATTCTTGAAATAGTAGTCAGCTATCAGGTAGTAGATATCGGCAACTTCGGGCGACAGTTGAACGCCTTTGACAGGCACCTTCTCACTCTCGCCGTCTATGTAAGCAGTGGTGGCCTCCACCTGAATAAATTCATAAATATAAAAATAAATTATAATTCTGTTGTCAGGGAACAAGAACAGTTATCAGCAACATCAATACACAAGAGAACAAAGTCTAATACAAAATGATGAACAATGAAGTACAAATTTCAACAAATAAAATGTAAATGAATCAGAGTTCACTATAGTCAGTTCACCACGAGAAGATCCCTGGTTCTGATTGTTGACAATGGTTTTCAAATATGGTAGCCAGGCATCTTCTCTTAAGCCAGGTTTTCATTAGTAGAGTTAGTGGTCGAGTTCCCTGAGCACTTACTAACTATCTTGTGAACACTCCCAATGAAAACGTTCATGGTAGAGTACTAATTTTTAGTAGTGGGATAGCACCGTGGGATAGTACTCTACTACTTGCCTTCCCCCACCACCGCTTCTCACTCTACTCTACCACTACTATGCTGATGAAAACAGTCTCGAGCTAGTGGTGTAGAGGAGAGTATTGTCATTTTAAGGTTAGTTCTGTTGACTAGACAACACACTTTACCTACTATTCTCAATTGTAGTGAAAAGAGTTACTCGACCAAGTAAGTAGAGTAGAGTTAGCTATGTAGAGTTAGTATGTCAGTTACTCGACCACTAACTATCCTAGTGAAAACCAGGCTTTAGTAAAAAAAATATGTACACTATATATTGTCTTTGAACCAGCAAGTCATCAAGTTTTTCTTGAACTTATCTAAAGTAAGATAGTTTTTTATCACCTGTCGTCCGGGGTCCATGTCAGGAGGTACGAGGCCCACGATGCGACGGAACAGCGCCTCTGTGTCCTGCGATATGCTGCAGCGGACTGAAGAGTCGTACATGGGCAGTTCGCGGGGCCTATACACATAGATAACGACGTGTTAGTGACCAGACAAGGAACAAATTCATTTCAAATAAAATTTGGAGACAGTTGGACAAATCAAATATTAGGAATTCTGAAGCAGGCTGGACCCAGGGACAATAGTAGCGGCTACTAGCTGCTAAGAAACGCGGAATTGAAAATTTCCATAACTCAAATGTACATGGAATTTCCAATTCCGTATCCCGCGACAGCTAGTGGACGCTCAAGATCGTCAGACACCCAGCTACGTGTAGCTCGGAATACGTCTCTGGAAGACATAGCCGTCAATATTATCATCAAAATTATTATAGTTTTTGCTTTTTAAATGTGATTTTGTGTTTGAAAATAGTTTTCTTGATTTTAAAATTTATAAAATAGGAACTCAGGAAGTGGAAGTGCAAATTTTTAGTGAGAAAAATAAAGAAGCCAAGACATAACCTATAAACTTGAGTGTTGATAGGAAATGACATTGGGTAATAGGGCAAGGCAGAACATCCGAAAGGATCTCTCTGCCAATAAAAGCCATAAGAGTAAATAAATAGCCGTCCTATCTCCCAATGTTGAAAGCTACGCTACGCTGGAATGAACGGGACAGATTCCTAGCGTGGACTTAACATTTGGAAATAAAACGGCTAAGTTTTCCAACGAAGTATTTATAGCTAAACATTGCTGAGTGTGTGCAATGATCCACTCCCACATTTCATATGGAATTGAATGGAGGAACAAGCATCTCAAACTTGAATAAAATACTCCTATTACAAAAAGAAGCAATAAGAATAATTCTAAATCTTGATAGAGAGCAATCATGCAAGCCATTCTTCAGTAAGTTAAAGTTCATGACGGTGTACAGCCTGTACATTTATAGAACAATATTATATATAAGAAAACTAACAAATCTAGATTCCCACGTAGTAGTTATATTCCAAAGTAGATATACATAATTACAACACAAGAAATAAAAATAATTTTACAATAAGGAAGAATATAAACAAAGTCCAACGTACATGGGAATAAAATTTATTGGTTGTCTCCCAGGTTGCATAAGACATGAACCTGATAGATCAAAATTCAAGGAATTGCTGAGAGCATATTTGATAGATTTAGCATACTACAGTATAAACGAGTATACTGTAAAAAAAATGAATTTTATACAGTCACTATTTCTCTTTAGCTTTAAGTTAGTTTTTAGTTTTTGACTTTTTCATGTCCATTTTCACGTAAGTTTTGGAAAGAAATAAATGATTGATTGATTGATTGTGACGACCTTATTTGACGCTACTATCGTCCGTGTGTTCAGGCACTACCACCGTAAACAAAGCCGTAGTGCATTCGTGTGACGTCAGCGCAGGTAGGGCTCCTACACCAATAGAAAATCGTTGATTTCAGCTGATCTATATCAGCTAGTGTTTTTATTGGTGTAGGAGCCCTACCTGTGCTGACGTCACACGAATGCACTACGGCTTTGTTTACTGAGGTAGTGGTTCAGGCTGCTTTAGTAAAAGTTTTCATATTCTTTTGACAAATCACGGCGCTAAGTTGAATATAATTACCAAAAACAATATAAGTAACATGTACATCAACAAGATTCAGTAAATTCAATTAAATGATTCTTTATTCCTAGTTTGCATTACAGCTTTGAAATATTGATACACGAGATCCGACCAGTTGTAGGTGGTTCGGAAACCACCTGAAGCAGTAGACTAATAAACTACCATTCATAAAACTGTAGGTCCATTAAAAAAATGATTATTCAGAATAGTAACTTGAAATAGAAGTGAAAACATGCATCTGGAATAAGAGGCAATCAATTTCTTCATTGAAAATACTATTTTCATAGCATTCAAAATACTATCTTGAAAAATAATTTAATTTTTTTTTAGAGATTTGAGTGAAGTATTTTTGTTTTTAATTAGTTTTTAAATATAAAAATTTAAAATCTTTAGTTTAGTCATTAGTTTTGAAGTGGAAATTGGACTTTTTGAAGTGAAAAGTGAAATCTTAACCTCATTCTTTTTTGTACCTTTTATTTGTAAAAATTTGGGAGAAGACAGTTCTGGGCTATGCCTGTTGTCTTCTCCCAATCATAGTATATATTATAATTATGATGTGTAATTGTCAATGAAATAAATAAATAAATATATAAAAGACATGCATGTTACATAGTAGATATATGAAATAGATATTATACATTTATTGTCTTTTTTCTTTAGGGCTACTTTTGAATATAAATTGAAATATAAATTTGAGTACCCTTCTTAAATAATTTAAAAAGTGATAATCACTTGATAATGGCGAACATTATATAGGCGAAACATGTCGTGACGAAATAGTTTAAAAAGGGTACTCAGATATATATTAGACATTTAATTTGATTACTAAGAATACATAGGCCTACATGGAATTGAAAAAAATAAATAATAAAATATTATATTCATTCATCTTTTTAGGGCTACTGATTATTAAAAAAATAAAATGATAAAGTACCTTTTATTTTATTGGAACACTACTAGTTTGAACTCTTCAAAGGCTTGAGGTTGAGCATTGGCTCAGAGTTGAAACTAGCAGTGTTGCAATAATAAAATGAAGGATACTTGATAATTTCTATTGTGTTTCATTATTATACTATATATGAAAATATACTTTCGCTTTGAAATAAGATTGACTTACTTGAAATATCGATAGACGAGATGCGATCGATTCCAAGTCAACGCCAAACCCATAGCGTTGTGTTCGATGATGTGACGCGGCTTGTTCTTCTTGAGAGGATGCCCGTAGAGGCAATAGAAGCCTGTTCGGTGTGTTGACTTAGAGTGGTCACCAGTTCGCTGGTGTCCGCTCCGCCCCCGGCCGCCATGTTGGATGACTCCAGCAGTGGCAGGGTCTCGGCGAGGATCTTGTAGAGGATCTCGGCCTCGTCTATCAGACACCAAGATCTGAAGAATTGAATTGAACGACAGATTACGTAATGGGGAATGTGGGAATCGAATTGAAATTATCAATACAACAGATTACGTAAATAAATTTAATTTATTTACACACTTTTTTAAAAAAAATTACACGACGTGCAGTCGATTTATTTCAAGCAAATAAGCAAATTTGTTTACTTACCAACTGGAGTACTTTCGACCAGCAAGTGTTCATTTTCAACAGTCTATTGTTCACAATTACTGTTTCAACAGTCAACTAGTCCAGTCACTATATACATTGGTGCATGCAATTTATATTGTAGTTCTGATTTTTTAATATATTATTTGGGTACATAAGAGAAGTCCAGAACCAATTTCTTCATGCAAAATTTCCTTGTGCTAGATACAGAGTGGCCCAAAAACCTCGTATTTTCGGTTCATTTTCCAGTTCTCAGCTATTTCTGCCAAATCTCGTAATCGGAAAGAAAAATTTGCTCTTGCCTGTTTTTTAGATTATGAAATTCTGAATGAAATGAGATCATTCGGAACTCTCTATCTCAAATGAGTACTGAGTTATGATTTTTCAAAAATGAGTGAAATTTGAAGAAAAAATCAATTTGATGATGAATTTTAGTTTTTGAACAACAATATCTTCCGATTGTTACCATTTAGATGTATAATTCAAGATCCCTCTGGGTGTACAATCTGAGATCAGGTAGAGCGCTCTATCTCATATAGATTTCCAGGTACACCTAACAACAATGCTCCTTGTATTGTGAAAAATACTTAATTTTCAGCTTCAACCATCATCACCAACTACATTGTCCTCACATTGATATTTCGCACAATGACATAAGTTCATTGGGGTACTCCTGAGGTACCTCCCGAGTAGCATCAGAAGCGAAACGGATAGGGCAAGATTCAAAATCGAGTTGAAAAAGTATCTAATAAAGTTAGAAACTTATAGTTTTGAAGAATTTTACCGGGGGAATTAGGGATACATTACCTACCTTGTTTGTTATTGTATTGTCTCTTTTTTGAAGTGTTTCTTTCTATCTTTCTTGTTTCCACTGTTTAAAAGTAAGGAGAGGGATAACATAGAGAACTATAGACCGGTGTCAATTATATCCACATTCTCAAAAATATTTGAAAAAGTATTAGAAAATAGAATAGTGTCTTTCTTTAATAAGTACAAACTTCTTAGTGTTGACCAGCATGGGTTCATAAAAGGAAAATCCACAGAAACAGCAGTTGTTACCTTTGTGAATAGAATTATTGATAATTTGGATAAGAAGAAACATTCAGCAGCCACTTTTGTTGACCTCAGCAACGCATTTGATACAGTTGAACTTACAATTCTACTAAATAAATTAGAAAATATATCTACTTAACTGAGTACAATATGTTGAAATAAAAAACAGCAATGGCAATTTTAAATCTAAGTTAAGAGAAGTCAAATTTGGAGTCCCCCAAGGATCGGTGCTAGGTCCGCTTCTTTTTAACATCTACATAAATGATATAAAGGGCAGTGGATTAGGAGCTGATATTACTTTATATGCGGATGACACTAGCATCCTAAATGCTGAGAATGATTGATTGATTGATTGATTGAGTACTTTATTTATGTAGATTACAATATATACTGGCTTATACAGCAAAGCTTACACAATAGGCTTATACAGGCTTATACAATAGCTTACAATACAGCAAAATTATAGATGAATTTACATAATATAGACTAAGGAAATAATTATTGAACTGTATATGATATGAAAAAGCAGTTTGTAATATAATAACTATAGATAATAATCATATTGTTATGCATCTACATAAATTGGCGGAGCTTTGGACATATCAATGTCCATTCTTCGGAAAGAATATTAAAAATATCCTCCCCACTAACTCTCTACCAAAACGTTAATTTCGTTATTTAAACTAAGGATTTATTTATTAATGGACTGTGACTTTATTATAATGACTGTGAGCGGCTGGAGTTGAATGCTTATGTATCAGTCAATAACATTTGTCAGTGGTTCAACAGCATCAATCTGCATCTTAATGTTAGTAAAACTGTTAGAATGACCTTTTCAAATAGTGTATGTTGTATTGGTTTATTGCTGGATGATGAGTTCGTTTCAGAGGTTGAAGTGTGTAAATTTTTAGGTATTCATCTGGATTCTAGTCTTAACTGGCAAACTCATGTGGATCATACTTGTTCTAAACTAAGTTCAGTGATTTTTATTTTAAGAACACTATCCCGCTATTGTACTTTCAATATACTTAAATGCATATATTTTGCTTTATTTGAATGTCATCTGAGATATGGAGTAACAGTTTGGGGCAATTCTTCTGAAAGAAATGTAAGAAAAATATTTACTTTACAAAAAAAGCCATTAGATGTATGTGTAAACTGACGAAATATCAGTCCTGCCGAGATTATTTTAAAATTGAAAGTATTCTCACATTTCCATCTTTGTTCATATATAAGACTATCCTTAGCACCGTTGATAATAATTTTCTACCCACTAATAGCAATATCCACAGTCAGAACAAGAACAGCTAATAACTATCATTTACCTAATGTTAATTTAGCAATAGCAAAGAAAAATCCATTTTATCAAGGAATAATTTTTTACAATAGGCTCCCAAATGAAATAAAATCTGTTAAAACAAATAAAATGTATTTAAAGCCCAATTGAAGAAATATTTATTGAATGGTGGCTTCTATTCCATAAAGGAATACATGGATAATTAGTGGATACATTTCAATAATATTGTGTACTTATCAATTAATAGCTGTGATAACTTATTGTACTTTTGTGTTTTGTACTTTGTGACATTGATCATTTTCATGTATTTTATTTGTTTTTATAATAATTGACGTTTGCCATATCTGTAATGTACAGTTTTTATGCAATAAAAATATTTATTTATTTTATTTATTTATTTTATGATTAAGAATTAGAAGTATTTTTAATGAGATGACGCATTCATGTACAATATACATTGTATGTCTTGAATAAAGAGATTGATTGATTGATTCATGAGATTATGTTCTATGAGAATCACCCGTTAGATGCACTTCATTTCAGTATTTCCTAGCGGAGAGGTGCGCTTAAGGACACCTCAACGTTCAAAATTTCAAACACTTATAACTTTTGACACAATGCTCAGATTTCATCGTACTACACTTAATTCTTCTCGGCTCGTCAAGGCGGTCGAAAATCATGCATCATAAGCCAAATTCGGTCGAAAAATGGAAAATTTATTGTTGAGTGTACTTCTCAAGCCCATATTCCAATAAACAAAAAATGGTCATTTTTTGATTCTCGATCAACTGAGACCTGTATGAAGTGAATCTTGTCTTCAACAGGTGAGTTACCTCCCCGGACTGAACCTCGCTCAACTGAGACCTGAATGAAGTGAATCGTGTCTCGTCCAACAGTTAAACTTTCTACCAGGACTGAACCTCGCTCAACTGACACCTGGATGAAGTGAACGTGCAACCCACCTCTTTCCCAGATACTCGTGCGCTGTCAGCAGGACATTTAGCGACGCGCTGACGTCATCATCGTCGGTGACACGACCAGTCTTCAGCTCATCACACTTGACCACGTGGTAGATGACCGCCCAGGGTGCCACCGTGCCTAGGGGGATCTCAGCACCCCCACCGCCGCCGCCGGCCCCATCTGCTGCAGCCGCCTCCATCTGCACACAGATGACAGATGCCATCGTCTGGATGAGGCGCACTAGCCGTGCATGTGGCAGCTGCTCCAACAGACGGGTGTCACCCTCCTCAATGCAGAGCGGTAAGGCGATCAGTGTGTTGGTTAGGAGGGCAGCCCAGCGTGCGCGGGAGGGGTGTGTGTCGTCGGTTGCCCTAAACACAGACAAGCAGAAACAATTTCAACTTGAGTTCTCAAACATATACTGCTGAATTGACCTCCACGTTTCCCAATTACTTGGAGTGCTGAGCGCTCTAGAGTGTAGTGTAGCTTTTTGCTTTGTTTAGACCACGGTATATAGAAGAAGACGGTAGGTGTCACGCGCATGTTTGTGCTAAATTTCTGGTGTAGCTGACGTCATTTTATATCCAATCAGCTGTTTTTAACAAAAATACGTTTCATAAATTTCTACTAGGTGTTAAAAACCTCGGTTGGTGGCGATGACGCAATCTAGCTGGTTGGCCACTGCGCACACATTTCATGACCCCTACCGTTTTCATCTAAATACCGTGGTTTAGACCAACCGTCAGTGTGTATGTACCATCCTGACCATACGCATCCATTTTTTTTAGATTCAGAGCTCTCCTGACAAACGAACTGATCTGACTCAGAAAATGGACGCGTATACAATTTGTTTAATTGCAGCTTATTATCTTGATGAACGGAGGAACAAAAGACGTAGATATAAAGTTCACCCGATGTTCCCATTTCAAGGGAAATTCAGCACCATATATACATCATTGCTTGAGGATGGAGATAAATAATTTTCTAACTACTTCATAGTAACCATAAGAAGTTTTAATGAGTTATCTGCAAAATTACAACACAACTTGAAACGTCCGAACTTATTTCGAGCTCATATATGACAATTTATTGAAAAGAATATTGTTGTCACTTTAAGGTAGCTAAAGACCAAATAAATGTAGATAATAATAATATGATTTTTTAAATGAGAAAGTTGAAAATATTTAAAGAAATGTATAGAAAAATTCTAATTTCAAATATGACATCTTTATTAATTAAATTCAGTCATTATTTTATTCCATTCAATATCATCTCATTATCGGGCAGTGGTGCCAGCACAGTTGTTATGGTGCGATCGGGCTCCTGATCAGCTTTGAAAGCTCCTATTTGTGTGAATAGCGCTTCAGTCGACCGATGGAATGGATGCACACGAGCTCGACCCATGGTCTTCGTACGCATTGTAAAACGCATTGTACTGATCCTGCTCTGTACGGATACATGGAATATTTATGCAAGAGACAAGCGCGACTGACGTACGCACTGACGGTCGGTCAAGCTCTGTAACCGGTCTTACGTTTCGTCTGTCGATCGGTAAACTGGTTGTTTTATTATTTTATAAAGTGATGAGTTATCCTAGTCACATGGCCGGGAAGTGGCCGTTTGTAGGGCAAACATGATGTTTCCAGTCGAGGCCTCAGCCACGACTGGCATTTCATGCAAGCCCTGTAAGAGACATTTACGGCCAAGTAGCGTACAGTATTTTTCGCTATACTATCAGCAAGCAATATGTAAATGAGTAAACAACAAATGGATAAATACGTTTCAACATAGTCCATATTCAAAAGATCAAAGATGTTTTTAGTATAGTGTAGCGAAAATACCTGTAGTGAGTGAGTGCCTCATGTGCGGCCATCTCGCACCAGTTGAGGCATTGCGCGTGTTGGCCTCGCTCGAACAGTGAGTCTAGCAGCAACGAATACTGGGTGCAGCGGTCGAGCAGCGGATCTACACAGTCGGCTGCAAGCAGTGGGCTGCTGGGCTGCAGGCATTGCTCCAGAATGCCACAGGCTGCAGAGTGATCGCCACGGGCGAATAGATCTGTTACCTGAGTAGAAAAACACAAAAAATTATTTATTTCATTCAAAAATATATGCATTATAATTATATACTACATCATAATGTAGTATCATATATGGGTGTCATTCATTTTTTATTCATCTATACAATAAGTACATTATCAAAATGATAGGGAGAGGAAAAATAAGGAAACCTTGTGCTATTCCTCTCCCAAATTTAGATAACACATAGTCCGAAACAGGTTAAGTCTTGTAGTTCTTCAATAATTCACAAAATTTTCAGTCCTCAAGTATTTTCACAAAGTAGATTTTCAAATTTAGATGCTTTAGAACCAAACATAGAAGAAATATTTCACATTATTATAACTAATATAGGAAATATTCACATATTAAAAATATAATTTAGAAGAATCACCGAAAAACAAATTCAATTCTTAAGTAAGTGCAATATCTCAAATGTGCGAGTATTTCAACTATTCATTATTTGTGTTTTTATCTAAAATGATCAACACATTTCAAATAATATTAACCTTTTGATATTTCCTTTTACCTTTAGAATTTTATTGAACAGAACCATTTAGGTTATGTTTTTACACTGGACAAATTGGAATTACTCAGGGATGAAACACATCGTACAGATTTATATGCGAAAGGGGTAACCAGGGTGGGAATTCATCTATTCAATGCATTACCAACACATTTAACGTGTCTAACGCTTGAAAAACTGAGAGTTCAGTTGAAGACAGAACTGGAAGGTCAGTGCTTTTATTCGATTCAGGAGTTTTTCAGTTGCTTCAGATCATTTTTTGTAGACCTTTGAGAGTATATGTTACAATCTGTATTAAAAATGCACAATTTAATTTGAATATTTTAAAAGATTGAAAAGTCCATATACCCCTTTGAGAGGAGGTCAGTGGCTGCTAAATTATTATCTATCTATCTATAACTCATATCTGATTCACTCCCTCATATATAGGCTATGATCGTAGTTAGTAGATCGTTTATAGTTATCAAATATCTAGTCGAGGGTCTTCTAACGAAGTTAATTCCACTGACTTAATAGCATCAATCTCACTAGAGCAAAATTTTTATAGCACTACTTTCCAGTATTCTCAATTTTTAGACATTAGAGGTGGCTATGATAGTTTCAAATCAACCACGGAATAATGAAACTATACGCTAACATAGAGAAAAGATAACATAAGGTGATATACCATGGAATAGGTCATTTATGATCCAAATTTCAAACCGAATTTTTCAAACTCATGCCGATTCAGCGTCACATAGCTTCACCAGAGAGCTACGTGGACTATCGGCTTAAGTTAACAGTGGAATTTGGAACACAAACGCTCTATACCATGAGATATCTTTTTATACTATCTTTTCACTATGATGTCAGTGTCACATAGCTTCACCAAAGTGAACTATCAGCCTACTATAGTCCTACGTGGACTATCGGCTTGAGTTATAAGTGGAATTTGGAACATGAATACCCTATACCATGGGATGTCTTCTTATGCTATATTTTCACTATGATGCTACTGACCTGTACAACAGAAGTTGCTGTGACTTTTTTCAGGGCGGAGCTCCCAGTAGATCAAAAACTTACTGAAATTTTTCTTTTCTACAGTCACTTTCATTGTTTCTTGGTTTTATATTCCATATTCCAATATATTAGATTAGAAATGGAATAATATAGTGGTTTTTGACTTTCAATCATTTCCATCTTGTTATTTAATAAAAGAGCACTGAATGAACTTCTGTACTACTGTGCACAAAAAATACCATTGGATCTCACGGAGTGTTTATACATTGACAGACTTCAAATGTATGAGAACTATAACTAAACTGAATCCTATAAGAACCAATAGTGTTTTTTTCTCGGTTCAGCAGAGCAGACATTCTTCTAAAACAAAAATTAATTAATTCGAACTATAAAATAACTTATTGATTAAAAAACAATGCTTCACTAAGAATTCTTTTATTGATTCAATGACATAAAATTATTATTTAAAATAAAAGTTTCAAGTTCAGAGATCAGGGCTTTTAAGAGTTGAACCTACACGAAAAAAGCATATAACTAAAATTACCTGAAGGTGTGGATTAATTAAAAACCAGATTCTTAATTTTTGGATAACATTATCAATAATTAGTATGTGATTGATTGCCTGTACGTTATTCCAAATCACATTCATTTTTTTTTTTTTTGAAAAAAGGGAACAGTAAAATTGAAACACGAGATTCAATTTTAGATTGATTCAACTAAACATTCTATTAGCAATTAATTATTTACCTACAACAATTTTTAATTTGATGCATCATTAAAGTTAATCTCTTAATAAAGTTCAATGTATATAGGCTACCTTAGATACTTTGATAAATTTCAATATTATCCACAGCCAATATAATGCTAATTGTACAGTCTTTTTGTGTACTTTACAATCCAATCTCCACCTTGGTAATGCTAATCCAAATCAAATGTATTGCCTCAGATTCAAATTGATTTACCAAAAAATACATAAACTGTATCCACAAAGATTTTGACACAGCATCTGCCTCACAAATCAGTATTAAACGAAGAATTATTAATTAAATGGTAATATCATGTTTTCATTCTAAGGCTCAACTCACACTTACGCGACTCAAGTCGAGAAGAGACTGCGACTCTAGTCTCTTCTCGACGCAGCATGTGTTTTCAAATGGTGACACTCAGACCAGTCGATTCTAGTCTCCGCGACCTCACGACTGTGAGACCGAGTCGAGCGTCGATCGACATGTTGGTCGAGCTTCGACTTGATTTGCATAGTACCATGCATTTTTAATGAAAGTGAGGTTATGTTTTATGAAAGTGATGTTTTATAATTTTAGATAAGACGATAATAAGAATTAGATAAGGCAATATAATCATAATAATTATTATAAAATTTGTTACATGCGCAGAAGTGACGAATTGGATTTCATATTTTTAATAATGTGAGGTTAGAAATGGAGTAGCATGGAATTGAAGTAGTGACAATGAGCAAAAAAGTCGTAAGGTGGAGAGACTGGAGTATCCTCGACTGGAGTCGTACGATTTGAGTCGAGGAAGTGTGAGTTGAGTCTTACAGTATGAAAATAATAAGCTTGCAACCCAAAAAGGCTGGTTTCGTTTACGGTTTTCAAATAAATTGATAAAATGAGTAAGTAAAATGCAACTGTAAATAAGAAAGTAATAAATACAGTAATAAGGAAGTAGAATGAATGAATGTAGTAAGTGTGTTAAAGTAGTGCAAAGTACTGTAATAAAGTAACGTAAATAGATATAGTAATTGATAAATAAATAAGGTTTTAAATAAACTAATTGAGCCTTGTTTTGGCAAAATAAAACTGATTTGATTTGATTTCGATTTGCTTTACTATTGGCATGCACTACCATGTACCGAAATTAATTAATAATTTTTCAAATGAATGAATAAATAAGGGGTTTCAATAAATTAATTGAACATTTATACTACTCGACAAATCACTATATGAATTGACAAACTGAAATCCATATATATTTTAGATAACCTTATCCAATTCCTCATTGCGTTTGAGCGTGTTGTAGAGACGCATTACGTTGTCCTCATCGATATGGAAATTGTTGGCGACGTTTTTGAGTTTTAGGTGTACTCCGCAGCACCGACCGTCCGCCAGGTAGCGTTCCAGTGCAATCATTACAGCGTCGCGACTCTTCACGTGCAAATACATTATGGCTTCCAGCCAGTAACAGCGAACCTGAAAATACAAAAATTAATACAATGAATTTTTTATTAATTAATTTATACATATTGGAAAGTCATAAGTTGAAAGTTTATTGATAAGGAAAGATCATCTATAATTACTATGATTCAGAGCATGAACTTACATAGTCACTGAAACAATTACCATAAAACTAAAAAATCACAATCATACCCTGAAGAACATTACCAAAAATAAAAAATATACATGGAAAATAATCCCAAAGGTTACAAAAACCTGTTTGGGCAGAAAAAAAACTACTTAAAATAAAAAAGAAGTGTTACAGTTTACAAAGCAAATTGAGAAAGAGTAAAAAAAACTAAAAAGACAATAAAAAAAGGAAAACGCACTTCAGTATTAGTTTAACATTATTAAAATACTAACAATAATACACTATAAACAATAACGTTACAATCTAAAAAATTGTCACGCTTAACAGTTGTAAAAAACGTGTACTACTGTGCAGGCCTGCAGTTCAAACAATATTTTCATAATAATCAGAAACATCTTCATGTATCAGATGGCTATGTAATAATCTGCAGAAAGTTGTCTTCTGCCTACACCTTTTTATGTCCACAGGAAGTCTATTAAAAAACGTTGGTGCTACAAAATTGAAGAATTTTTTTAAAATTGTAAGGTTGGGCTTAGGGACTTGCACATTTTGTTGATTCCTCCCAACCCTGCGCATATTAATCAGCTGCATTTCACCACTCCTATCAAAAAACAGCTTCAGGGTTTTATAAATATATAAGTTCCTGATAGGCAGTATTCTGAGCTCTTTGAAAATTGGTGCAGAGTGATCATATCTCGTTTTGTGAGACATTATTTTCATAAATGATTTTTGTAGAATAATTAACGGATCATCTTCCTAATTACTGTACTAACTTGACGTTGTTCAACTGTATGGATGAATCTGTATTGTTGTTTGGCAAGATAAGTATTAGATTCTATTCTATACTTTATTCATCTTTCTCATACTATAAACTCTCCGATAAGGGATGCAAGACTTTTAGCCTGCAGGCTCGTTTCGCTCGTTATGGTGAATAGAGACTGGAATCATGCGAATTCACAGAGTTCAGTCTCAAGCCTTCCGCTAAACCAATATACTAAAGTTGATCTGATTTCTTGTGTTGATTGTTCTTGGAAAACAGGAAATATGAAAGAACCAAAAAATTATCAATTACCAATCAACAATATTATAATATCTACCATATTTCATTATATCTTCTATCATACAAATTAGTACTTAACACGTAGATGACATATCCCAGTCTTTCAACCTCTCTTGGTCGATATATTCACAACCATTTACCTCTACAGCCATAACATTTCAAACATCAATTTTTCATCAAGAAAATTAAAGTATTTTGATCCACTCACCAAAATCTAAGGCATTACTCACACTACCGCGTACTCATACTCAAATTGTATGACTCCAGTCTCTCGGATCTTACGACTTGAGTCGCTTATCTTGCTAATTTTCACTACTCTAGTTTCATGTTACTCTATTTCTAATCCTCCTCAACAACGTCTATATTAAATGTTTATTCATTCATTTTCTCTTAATTCCTCGTATAATTTTAAACCACAGAAAACAGAAAAAAGTAGCAACAAGAAAAAATATGTTTACTCCGTGCTTTAACAACGAACTTCTACAACCATCATCCTTTATAACATCACGCTATTCAACTTTAAATTCTAACTTAACTTCATGAAAAATACACGGTACAAAGCAACTCAAGTCCTTCTCGACCAATACGTCGAGTAGCCAAGCGACTCAGTCTCTCAATTGCGAGGTTGTAGATATGAATCGACTGGTCTGAATGTAACCATTTGAAAACACATGCTGCGTCACGAAGAGACAGACTGG
Source organism: Nilaparvata lugens (assembly GCF_014356525.2). Classification (NCBI taxonomy): domain Eukaryota; kingdom Metazoa; phylum Arthropoda; class Insecta; order Hemiptera; family Delphacidae; genus Nilaparvata; species Nilaparvata lugens. Next base: position 6,756,368 of record NC_052510.1, on the reverse strand, counting down.
AGTTGCAGTCTCTTCGCGATTAAGTCGTGTAATTACCGGTTGCACAACAGCCGGTTAAATTTTAATAATGGTTAATTTCACGAAAACCAATCGGAGAAGCCCTTTTTTTGGAAATAGCCTTCTCTGATTGGTTCTCGTGAAATTAATCTCGATTAAAATTTAATCGGCTTTTGTGCAACCAGTTGTGGGTAGTGACTAAGTATAATTCTCGCAAGGTGTAAATTAAAATAAACGAGTGAATGAATAAATAGATACTGAAATAAAACTCACCACAAACTCATTATCTTCGTCGCCCAACTCACTACATAGAACGGCAAGGTTTCCGAAAGTGAGCGACGAGAAGTCTCCGCCAAACAGAGACCCGGCCAGTGGACTGGGCGCAGATCGCTGCTTGCCATTGGCCAGCCAACGGTCCAATAGCAGCTCGCCGTACAACAGCACTGCCCGCCCCGAAGCCATGTCTAGCGGCTGCCACTCGCAGGCCTCCGGGTAGTGATGGCGGACTAGTTTGTATACCTATCACAATAAATGAAAATAAACATTATTCTGCATTTAAATAATACATTAATCGTTTCAGTATCATACCATGGAGAAAATATAGCATAAGAAGATATCTCATGGTATAGGTCATTTATGTTCCAAATTTCAAGTCCAATTTTTGTTAACTCAAGCCGACTACTGCCTATTATTACTGTTATGGCAAGGTGTGAATACGAGAACAGCACAGTATAAGGAACTACCAGCGTCACATAGCTTCACGAAAAGAGCTAGTAGGACTATCGACTTGGGTTAACAGTGAAATTTGGATCATAAATGCCCAATACCATGGGAGCGCTTCTTATGCTATATTTTATCTATTTTTCTCTCTTTTTTCAGTCCATTCTATTGCTTTAGTAAAATAGTGTGTTAGACTCTCTCCAGCGGTCCGTAGGTTGCATCTTATGTGCTGGATTGTATTTTTCTCAATAAGTAATATTAAATATGGTTTGTTATTCGTTACTATGCAGTTCTGTATATTATAAACTTGATTATTTGTTTTTGATATGCATGTATTTTACATTTTCTTGTTTTAAGCTTATTGAGAATAAAACTTCATCCATTAATTCATATTCATTCATTCTATGATACTATATACATAAGGCCATATCAATGCACATACAGAATGTCTCACAAAAGGTGTAACAGCCGAAAACCATAGATTCTACATGAAATTTGCAGCAAAAAATGTTAAGGAAATTTTTCTTATATCGACCTTAGTTTTCGAGATCTATAGATTTTTCGCTATTTTTGAAAAGGGGCAAAAACTAGAAAAATATCAGTCAAAATCTAATCTGAGGTTTACAATAATTTATTATGTACTGCACTTTTATAGATTATTAATTCAACGAAAAAGAACAAGAACTAGAGTGCACAAGAACCAGATGCATTGGCATATTTAAAGCAACTAGATATATGTTTATAACTTTTTAAAATTTCTTTTTATTTGTGTTCCATCTTTCTTTTATAACTCGTGACTAAGATGACTTCATTGTTTTTATGTGTGACTTGTGTTAGATAACATGAAGATTTGTGTCGTAGCGCCATACGCTAAATAAATCAACGAACCATTTGATTATAATATTACACTGCATATGTTTTTAGTACATATAGTACTACAAAAATGTGTTGAAGGTCAACTCTTCACAAGGAATGGAATTGCACTAAGTTCATTGGAGGATTATTAATTAGCGTATGGCTTCCAAGACATCAATCCATCTTCACTTCTTCAGGATCATAATATCGGAATGATCCCTTGTCTCAAGATTTAAAAACAAACATAAATGGTAACTAACTTTATCTTGGACTTTGTCATCTATAAATTTGGAAGAAAAATAGCATAAGGACTACCTTATTATTTTATCTTCTATAATGTTATTGCATTAGTGTCATTTGCATTGTAAATGAATAAATAAAATGAATGAATAAACTAAAAACAATTTATTCAAATACATATATCCATTTCATTCAGATAGGCTATTGAATCTGGAGTTGCCATCAAGAAATCGTCTTCTGTTCCTCATCTAAACGCCGTGATTGGACACTCTTTCACCATGTGGCCAATCGTTTGCCTTTCCTTCCACTCTCAGGAGGGTGATGGTATATGGGTGATGGCATTGGAGAATATAGATAATATATGCTTCATTTATCACAAGTAAAAGTACAGCATAGGTAAAACTGGAGCTACAATGTCTGCGAGTTAAAACTAAATTTAAAACCAGGGGTCTGTTGCATGAGAATACAAGTTAATATTTTAGAAATGTCCTACTCTAGTAACTAGCTGACTACGATTTTTAGTTTGTATTTTAAGATGCCCCTGATGATTACTTTACCTTGATGTAAATAGCAATAAGAGCGGGCGACCAATGCAGATTCCACTTCTGGGCCACAACTTTCACATAGTTTGTGATCATCGACAAAATGTTGACTAGATTGTTCTCTTTTATAAAACTGTCCACTTCTTCCACTTCCTTATCGGTGTTGAAGTAGTTCTCCTCTTTGATGAGCCTGGAAATAGAACATGAACTTTATTAAGCTGAATCATAGCAAAAAAGTTACTTGCATGAGCTAGTTGGAAATTGAAAATAGAAAGATTAGAATGGTTTCTTCAACCATGAAGTCTGTCTTCCTTCATTTATTTATTGTAGACAGGAGGATTAAGATTTTTAGAATCAGGATAATATTTAAATGAACTGGAAGGAGCTCCACATATATATGAGAATTTCTTTTGAAGATGAGAAACATTCTTTTGAGAATGAGAATGAGAAACAGAAGCAGAAGACGAAGAAGATGAAGATGTAAAGATGAAGAAGAAGATGTAGTAGCAGAAGAAGAAAAAGAAACCCAATGTATTTAGAGAACTCACTTAGTCCGCTGATTGTAGGACAATACATTAGTAGCAGCCGTCGACTCCTGACAGCCGTTGTCTTTGTTCTCGAACAGCCTGTACAGGTCCATGGTGTCGACAGACTCGTCGCCGCCACCGGCTAAAGTCGCCCACTGCGCCGCCTCGCGACGGGGCGGCCACAGGTACTCTGGCAAAAGCCGACGCAGTGCCCGCGCCAGGGTCGGCTCGTCAGCTGAAACACGCGTTTTCAAGGTTATTCCAGTGAAAAATAGTATTATTCTACAGTTGTCCAAACGAAAATAGGTCCTTCAAGGTCGAAGGTTCCTCTTGACACCACCACCCTTCTCTACCAACACTGTTGCCACTTTGTACAGCTCTGTTGGGGTTTGAAAAAGAATAGAAGTATGAAAAGGAGTTGGATGAGTTGACATGTTAATCGGCCCAGTCATAAGGATATCAATGAGTTTTTCAATGAGAATTTGAGACAGGTAGTGATTGAAAAGAGGAAGAGGGCAGGTAGGAGAAGGAAAGAGTGATCTTCAGGGTTTAGAAATATAGCCAATGTATATAGATTGTTCAAGTGAGGGGTGGGAAACAGTGGCAACATTGCAGTAGCCTTGAGGGACCTATTTTCATTTGGACGACTATAGTGAACAAACTATTTTAGCATATGTGATAAAATCCAACCCACACGTTTTTCCTAACCCAGAAAAGATTCAACCGCCACCGTTCGCCATCCGAAAGTGAAAAGAAAAAGTGTTTATCCACATATTTCATTTGTTTTTGGTCATCCCCTAGTGGATATAATGTTAACATGAAATTACTTCATATTTTTTCTTTATCATTGTATTATTTATTAGAATTACTATTAGTAGGCTACTTTCTATTTTAATTTATCTTGTCTTCTTGTTGTTTTTTTCATGTTTCAGTATTCTTTTACTTTGTACTGTTCTCTTTACGAACTCTGACTTCGCTGGCTGTGCCAAAGATTTATTATAATTTGCATTTGTCTTATGTATGTTGTATTTTATTATTCTATTCTATAAATAACTGACTGCAAGTCGTTGTTTAAAACATCAGAATAGTATGTTAACACATTGCAGTTTGAAATGGATCAATAAATCATCATCTGTATACTATTTGTTGTCAAATAATTGCAATTTGTTGAGGAATTTTTGTTTCTTGAGACTCTACTCTTCTAAGTGCCGGTTGCACAAAGCCGGTTAAATTTTAACCGTGATTAATTATTCCACGAGAACCAATCAGAGAAGCCGTCTTATCAAAAAGGCCTTCTCTGATCGGTTCTCGTAAAATTTAACCGGCTTTTGTGCAACCGGGCCTTACTATACTAAAACAATGACAGGTATTTTATTAGTATTGATAGAATTTCAGATGTATTCTCATTTCTATTCTGTACAACAAATAGGTTCTACTCTTTGTTTCTAGTTATCTACTCATCTACATATTTATTTTCTGTTCTGAATATGTTATTTTTTCATTTGTTTCCATTATAATGTATTAAAAATAATAATAATATCGAGTGACCTGGCTGGCTCAGGTCTGGTGTCAGAGTTTTCAGGTCGTAACTGATCAATTTCAGGGCCTCTGACATGACCTAACGACTGCTTTTTAGGATGCCGGGACCGACATCTTAACGTGTCCATCCGTAACACGGGAGTGGCCCGAGATAAATATATCTTATCATTATATTATAATGTAGTGTTAGTTTACAATGGGTCTTGAAAGACCTGGCAATACATTGTCATTTGTGATGAAGTATCAATAAATAAATAAATAAATAATCAATAAAGAATGCTAATGCACAATAGGTGAAACAAAAATGATTTGATAATGAAATGAACATAATTACCTCGACGCCCGCACGCAGTACTTCGAACACGCGCCGACCTTCTTTTGCTGCTTGACATCCATTGGTCGAGCAGAGAGGGGGAGGAGCAGCGTCGCCTTTTGCTAGCGCGCACTGCGGCGGACCCATTGACGCCTTCATCACCGGCCGCCTCGCCAGGCTGATCGGCAGCTGTGACGCCTTCCGCCACTTTGGCTGCCTATGGAGAAAGCTCACAATTATTTTTCAATAATATTTAGAAAAGATTGCGATGGCAAGGAAGTTTATTAATAGTTTGGGAAGCTGAGGAAGTACAAGATTTGATACATCTATAGTGAGATTCAGGTTGTAAACTCAGCATCTGATTGACATTGGTTTGCTATCCTTGTCTGTCATTAGAGAAAACAGATAGCTCTATCCTTTTCCAATTCCGCACCTTTTCCAAATAAGTTTTTATAGACTATGTAGAAATGTACTGAGTGGCTTAACCTTATCTAGGACTAAAATATCTCACAATAAACCAAAACACATTCAAACAAAAAGAGTGGCTTGATTAATCCGATAAATTATATATGAATTGTGATAACATATATTTAAACGAATTTGGAAAATACAATGATTTCCTTTTACTAACCTCATCATCGGAGTTATCATCATCGTCAGCATCATACCAGTCGTAATCAGTCTTTTTCTCTCCTTTGTCTTCTTCCTTTTCTTCTTCTTCAACTTTCTCTTTGTCTTCTTGAGCAAGATCCACAATTCTTAGGAAGCTCTATAAAAATACAATTAATTAGATATATAACCATATAGAAAATCTCTTATCAAAAATCTTCTATAAAATATCTGATTGTCTAATGTCGCATCCACACTATCGCCCAATGCGTATAAATGACGACCAGCGTGAATTTAGATGGCTGATTTGCCATCGCTGTCGAGCGAGGGCGAGTGGCCAGCCGAGCATACACAAATGGTCACATTGCAGTGTGGATGACAAGGCCAACGTAGACAAGCTTAAAATCTTGGCTAGCCACTTGACGATAGTGTGGACTAAGCATAATGGGGACCTTAAGAACCAAGTATTTTTTCTCACCCTATCATTTTTGATGATGTACTTACTGTATGCATCAATCAATAAAGAGATTCTGAATCAGTAACCATAAATGAAATTCCAACCTGTTTGGGGTACTCCTCCTTCAACCGAGCATAGACCTGCAAGAGCGCTCTGCCCACTGCCACCCAGCACCGCTTCGGCAGCGGCGAGTCCGGCCGCAAACTTTCCGCCATCTTGCCGGAGCCGCCATCTTGGTCGCAGTGCGCATGCGTCGTCGCCGCCAAGTGTTCACTGCGCAGTCGCTCTGCATCGGCGAGTATCCTGTCCAGAGCCGACTCGTCCACCTCGGCTCTGATGTCACGGGACAGGATGCTCTCGTCTAGTTTGCTGTCGAAAGTGATTGCAAAATGTAGGAAAACGAGTGGAAAATTCGTAAAAAAGATTGGAAAGGACAGAGAAAAAGAGTAGAAAAAACGGACAAAAGAGAGTGGGGGAAGGTAGGATTGAGAACTATTGAACTGTACTTTGATTCAAACGTGTTTAGGATTGAGACATGGCCTGAGTGATGGCCTAGGTGTAGGCTGATCCTCAAGCAGTTTAAGAGTGTGATAACATTCAATGTGTTAAGAGCATGACACGTTGAATCATGCATGAGCCGAAAAACAACATTTGAAAAGTGCCATTGAAACACGTTGTGACTTGTATGTAGCTGCTCACACTAAACGCAACCAGCAAGTGCACACTTTCAGAATGAGTGATCCTTTTGCTCTTTCCAGATTTTGTTTCTCATCTCCGCGCTTGGTGATGCATAACAAAGCTTACGCTTGCACATATAGCATTCAATGTGATCACACCCTTAGGTGCAGATTAGGGATGAGAGATATTGAAAAGTAAACTGAGTGTAATAATTTAGAATGGAGAACAATCTCAAAATTAAATCGAGGTTCACTAGTTAATAACATTCGGTAGAGAACGATAAATGTACAAAACTAGTAGTTCTGTGAACAGTAGACCTCACGCAGTATTCTCATCCACAAGTACCTGATTGAAACTAAAGACCTTATGGAAATACAGCAATAGACTGGCTTCTCCACACATCTGTGTAATCACTTGTCAGCTGATTTATGATGAATAATAATTCTATAGTCTGATCTTTACTCTAATATTGGCGTATGAAGGAGGCTCCTTTTTCCTTTTATATTATCCTTGAAATGCAAAATTTCCAAAAACCTTGTATATACGTCGACGCGCAATTTAAAAAGGAATATACCTGTCAAATTTCATGAAAATCTATTACCGCGTTTCGCCGTAAATGCGCAACATATAAACATTTAAAAATTAAGAGAAATGCCAAACCGTCGACTTGAATCTTAGACCTCACTTCGATCGGTCAATAATTTAATTTAGAAAAACAAACTATGAAAAAATACTAAATGAACTACTAGAAAGCTATATGAGTTGCATTACTATATGCAAAATATTAAAAACAGTTTCTTCACATTCTCAGTTTTCTCAAAATGTAACAATATAATTCGTTAATCTTTGAGTATTTAGTAAACTGAATAGGTCATATTATTAGTGTTCTAATTTATTTAATCATAATCTTTTAAAAAGACGGCCCTGAATGCAAATTTCCTATAGTCACAATGAGAGCTTCACGAACCCATAATTTTCAATCTCCACTATGGAATTACTTTAAACAGAAGCCACCTTCACAAAAAGAAGCAATACAAATAAATAGATCTATAAAAAAATACATGAAATAAATCTTACCATATATAATATAAATAAATGGTAAATATATCTTACCATTCAGGATAGTACAATGGAAAATCGCGTTCATAGTATGGATGCTCCTTGAAGATCTTTTGGCAGAATGCGATGCCCTTGAAGAAGTCGGGATCCAACTTGAGGCCTTCCGATATGTGATAGAGACATGACATGTAATTGCCCGAGGCGTATAGCACTGTTACCAGAGTGTCCAAACTCGGCCAGTGTTTCTCGTTGCATTGTAGAGCCTGTAATGTCAATTTTATCAGTTAATTAGGTATAAATATTGTTTAGAAACTCATTATATGTCGTATAAATGACTCAAGACAACAGCCAATCATCATATTTATCATGATGATGATGTTGATTATCATCATAATCATCATCTTCATCATGGAAGTTACTTAATGACGCACAATTTTTGACAATGTGGAGAGCCCCACAACCCAAATTATAAACAACTTATCACAATGTGAGGAAAATCACACCACAGGCCTACTACCAAAAGCTATAAATTTCAACAAAATACAATAACTTACAGAAGCGCACTCGTTTTGCTCATTATACCATTTTTGCGTATTTCAACAACGTTCGAATCAAAATTATTTTTTCAAGCATATTACAATGATACAATTTCTAAATTTACAAAATTATAAATGCTATTCCTGTTCATTGTTTTCAAATCCATTTTGAAAACAATTCAACATATTTGTTGGATCTCTTTAGTTTACAAGAAATAATACGGTAAACCTACTAAATTGCGCATTTTAGCTTAGTTGTATCATAGAGAAACAATAGCGTAAGTAGATATCCCATGGTATAGGCCGTTTATGTCGCAACTTTTACTGTTATCTCAAGCCGATTACTGTAGATTATTGTCGATTTTTATTGTTTTGACTGGGTAGGAGTGTATGAACGGCACAATATGAGAGACTACTAGCGTCATAAAGCTGTACGGGAAAGAACTACGTGGACTATCGGCTTGAGGTAACAGTAAAAGTTGCGACATAAACGCCCTATACCATGGGATATCTATTTATGCTATTTTTTCTCTATGGTTATATTATGCTTACCTCTTGTAGAGCATAGGCAGCCAAATTGAGGTTCGGAATTTTTATGGCTGTTTGACCAATGCGATACCATAGGTTTAGATCCCTGTCATCTAGCTCGATAGCCTTGAAAATAATGAATAAGAGTTATTACTTGTAACACATTTTGAATAATACGGTAGGTGAGAGAGAAGTTTGATAAATTGATTCCAATCTAAACAAAAATAAAATCATAGAATTTATTTAGTAACAAATAGCACCCCTCAAATAACTATCAATTCTACAAATGCCTTTCAACAAAGTAGGTAGATGCTCAAATAGCTCAGTAATCAATGAACATAATAAACACATAATAATTTTCAATATCTGAAAGATCGTCTATTGTTTAACTAGTACAGTTTTTTATGTCTCGGTGACATGTAAAATTACTCCCCCATATACAATCAATGATATTTTAATAGCTTAAAATCTGTGTTTCTGTTATTTTTAAGGAGTCTATATCAAACTATTTCATTTCAATATTATGGTTATCTCCAAAAGTCGAAGAGAAATTGATCAATAGTGTTGAAGTTGTAATGATGTGCTTCATTGTAAAAAATAATGAATAAAATAAATAAATAAATTGTAATTTATGTATTGTCAGTGTGCAACTCTTTGTAAAGGGCATGGCCCTTATGACAAATAAAGCTTATTTATTTATTAATAATTTTCAATAAACAAAAAGCTTTTGTGAAGATAAATTTTTGTAAAGCTTTTGAAATATTATTAAATTATAACTTATTTTAATTAAATCGGAAATAGTCATAACCGAAATCAAATGTAATTGACTCAATCTTGAATAAATTATATTTGAAATCAGGAACAGTAAAATATCAAAAATATTCCCCAACAGTTCTCTCACTATAATTATATACTAATAGTGTGGGTGTAGATGTGATTAACATAAAGTCTATTAGTATAATTATTATTAAACGAAAATCCCAATTAAATGTTGTAAATCACCCTAAAGACGTCTGCTGCTGCAAATATTAGCATTTGAACAAATGCTTCATTGTTCAACTTTCAACTTCCAATGTTTATTTCCATCTGTGTCTATTAATATTATGTTACTGATAAGTAATGATATTTAATTAAATCAAATTTATAGTTTTTACCTGCAGATCAAGTGCCTCTTTGATCTGACCGGTTTCTATGAGAACATGACCAAGGTTCACAAGTAGACAATAAAATATCAAAAATATTCCCCAACAGTTTTCTCACTTATAATTATATACTAATAGTGTGGGTGTAGATGTGATAAACATCAAAAGTCTATTAGTATAATTATTATTTATTAAACGAAAATGCCAATTAAATGTTATAAATCACCCCGAAGACTTCTGCTGCTGCAAATATTGACAACAGGGTAAACAGCTAAATGGAAATTGATTAGCATTTGAACAAATGCTTCATTGTTCAACTTTCAACTTCCAATGTTTATTTCCATCTGTGTCTATTAATACTGTATATGTTACTGATGAGTAATGATATTTAATTAAATCAAATTTATAGTTTTTACCTGCAGATAGGAGTCAAGTGCCTCTTTGATCTGACCGGTTTCTATGAGAACATGACCAAGGTTCACAAGTAGACAATATTTCAAATGAACCAGAGAAGGTTGGATTCGACCCGAAACATAGTTAACGGTTCCTGTAACCTATAAAAGAAGATAAATATATTTACAAATTTGCCCTAGAGCTTAAGGATATGATAAAGATAAGATAGGATAAGATACGATATTTATTGACATTGTTAAAATGTTATTGCTTATGGTAACATTTGCAAAAAATTGACAAAATAAAATTAAATCAAACTTAAGAGATTAATTACAAATATCAAAGAAAATAATATAGTAGGCTATACATTGAGCCATCAACACTATACTAGATCACATTAGCAAACTAGAGGAAAGAAAAGTTGTTATTTTCATCCATGTGAAAGGATATGATCACATTTGATGCGTGTATGTACAAGTACACGCGCGGTCATGTATGGCAAGCGCGCAGATGAGAAACAAAACCTGGAAAGGGCAATAGGAACACTCACACTGAACGCGTACACTTGCTGGTTGCGTTCAGTGTGAGCAGCTACAGACAAGTTAAAACGTGTTTTAATGACTCTTTCCAGATGTTGATTCTTGGCTCATGCATGATCTGACGTGCACTTGTGGATAAGACACATGCATCCAATGTGATCATACCCTAACAGAGGTTTGTAATGCTGAACAATAGTGTGGAGGAGATTGGTTGACGGCGTCAACTGAGCTCCTGAGAGAGGAGCTTAGCTCCTTGGTTGATCGTGAGCGTTCGAGGGGCTTAGTTGTCGTCTTCGGTCCCAACAACTAGTCCCCTCTGAACCAGTAGGGGATTGGCTGTCGGTGAGGCTAGTTGACGCCAGCGTGCAAGGAGATTGGTTGTTGTCACCGAACCCGACAACCAAGCTCCTCGCTCGCTCTGAGTGTCGGGGTTTTCACGAGTAAACTGACATATATATATTTCATGCACTGACTCTATGGAGTAAGCTAGTTCAAAATACCCTTTTGAGTGATATGATGTAATAGAGAGATCCGTTTTAATGGGATTCGTCTCATTGACAATGCCGGGGTCCAGGGGTCATGGAATTACAGGCTGTGGCGGATCAAGGAGGATCCATCAGCAATAATATAAAAATTTAAGTGAATTGAAACATCTCAAAGTACAATATTATAGGTTTTATCGATGAAAACTATTAAAGAGTAGTTGGCAGACTCGCTTCGCTCGTCTGAATTTTTCATATGGGCATGCTTCTTTCCATCAAAACGTCTTAAGTTATTTCAAGAATTAGTTTATTTTCTTCATTTTATGTTTGCAGTGATAGAAGTGACAACATCAACAAGCTTTTCTTCTAATAATCGGATTCATAAAATGTGTGAGACAGTGTCTGTGATTGTACTACATCCCCGCCCGCTTCAAGCTGTTTTCAATGTTCAATAGCGGATCAGCTTTCGAGGAGCTTGATTGTCGTTAGCGTGCGAGGAGCTCAGTTGTCGGGTACGATCACGACAACCAGACCCCTCATATCCAGCAGGGTATCAGCTGTCGGGCAGCTTGGTTGTCGTGAGCGTGTGAGGAACTTAGTTGTCGCCGACAACCAAGCTCCTTCGTTCTAGTAGGGGATTAGATGTCGGGGAAACTAGTTGACGGCAATGGTATATTTTGCCAGGGGATTTACTGACGCCTGTAATCAAAATTGCAATGAGCTTAGTTGTCGGAGAGATAGGTTAGCGGCGACCCTTCCAGATGCCAGAAAAAACTAGAGCTTAACAGAGCTTACAGAAGTGTGGAATGTTGATCGAAAAGCTATACTAACTTGTTAAAGTTCTACCATAGAGCGAAGATACCGTTAATTTCTATTATTATTTGTTTCTAGTTCTACCTACCCTGTTTAGAACATCAGATTCGAGAAGACTCTTGAATTCAGTTTCAGCTTCTTTCCATTTCTTGTTTCTTTGCAGAACAAGGATATCTCTGTACTGAGCAGCGGCTTTCTCTTCCTGTAAAAGAGTGATACAGAATAAATATGCATGGTAAAATATAAAATTACAGTTGTTCTTTAATAATTGATTAGTTTTAAAAATGTAATATCAGTGAGGAATAATAATTATAGTTGTTCTTTGATAATTGATTACTCTCAAAAGTTTAATTGTTCTTTTGTGTTTTGTACACTGGTAAAAGTGATCAGTTAATTCCCAAGTTAAGCTGAATTTGCACACAAAACGTGACAGTGAAAATATAATTCCCATAAGTTCTAATGGTTTTATTTATACAAACTTGGCTGAGTGGGAATAATTCAATTAGAACTCGTGAGAATTATACTTTCACCGTCACTGTTGCGTGTTAATCCAGCTTGATTATGCATATTTTTGTAAATGTTTTCTATTGCAGTGCAAATAAAATCTGTTATGTCGAATGATCTGGCAACGTTAAGGAGCTAGAAAATGATAGCGCTATCAGCTTTGTCGAATGATAGACAAGGATTGCAACACCAATGCAACGCTAATCAAATACTGCCATCATAATGTGGACTTCACCATATAGATACAAGAAATTGATGTCCGGGCACCACCATAATACCGTAATGTAAAACTGGCCTCAGACACGTATTAGATTGGGACACCAGGCTAGGACAGCAATGGTGACCGCATGTCTGAGTAATAGGATATGGGAAATCAAGACCAGTAGGACACCAGTGAAACACCAATGGTGTACCAGCAGTGGCTGGACTGGTGACCTAAGTGAGACACCAGACGAACACTAAAACTAGGTGTCAAGCCGTCAGAATTTCATGTCCTATTCAAAATCTAGTTAACACAATGTTTTGGTGCATTGGGACACCAAACTGGGTTGTCAGTAAGACCGAAAGACACCAGCGGTGTCCGTTAGTGAAGCAAATTAGAACACTAATGCTGGTGCCGGTAAGATTTCACGATCCTTGGATTGTAAAAACGTCATTGGAAGTGAGGTGCAAAAAGCAAGAGTATCTATGCTGGAGTCCTAGCGGTGGCCAAGGTAGCGACGGGACACCTGCTGGACACTAAAAAATGGTGTTTGACCGCCAAAATTTGGTGTCCCTAGTACCATAAATGCTATATAAACTAAAGCCCTGCGACTCCCTTCTTTACTTGGTTCCTACTGGCGACTAATATTCAAGTCCGTATGTAATACCTGCGGTATTACGCGCCTAAAAATAAGTGTCAGTGACTCACTTAGACAAGTGGTGTCCCAGCCTGGAGTCCTAATGTCATTCGGGCCTTAAGCTCTTAATTTGAAATAATTGTCGTATTTGGAATCCACAAGTGCACGATAGGTGATTATTGTCAATTTTAAGTGAACAATAAAAATTGAAAAGCTAATGTAACCTAAAAATTTCAAAATTTCTCACCAACGCTTCTCTAGTAATTGCTGGATTTTCTTCATCTCCTTCGCTGTCTTCTGAAGAGTCTACGTTCAACGCATGGAAACGTGCTAACGCCATTTAAAGGAAATTTAAATTACTCTTTCATTTTTTCAAGTTTATTATAAATTGTTTGGAAGTTTGACGCTTTACAGTTTCCAAATTTCAATATTTGGTTAGCCCTTATTTGGTTAGCCGGGATCCAAGACCTACTAAATCAAATCAAAGATTGACCAAGTTGATCAAAAGGGTCTTGTTTTAATTTTCAAGTCAGCTGATGTAGGCAAAATATCGCATCCACAAACATCATACAGTGACGTAGAATCAAACTGTCAAAAATCATGTTTTAAGATTCTAGCTCTCCGCTCAGCAATTTTTGGAATATCTTGAATAAGAAGAGCATTTATTGCAATTCAAGAGCAAAAATCCTACTCTTTCACCTAGTATTCACGCTCTCAACTCTCTAGGTTCTATAATCTTCTAGGTTATAATTGTACGTACACAGTTTGACTTAACGGCTCCTTATGACTTTTGAGAATGTGATATTTCGTCAGCGCTCAGCGGTAACCGGTTAACCTCAATCATGTTTAGTGTTCGTTTATTGGACAGGTCTTAGTGAAGATTAAGTGTATAAGTGTTTATTTTAATTTAAAATAAGTTTTCTCAGTTAATTTTTCTTGCTTGTTAATGTTTTATGCTTGTCTTCTCTTAATCAATGATAACACCAATTTATCATCGTATCACTGTGGTATAAATTTCAAAACAAAAGAGTGGTTATACTATGATTATTAGTCTTGTACTATACGGTAATAATTATATAACGTTCAATTTCCACAAATAATTAAATAAATGAACCGTCTAATTAGTTTGATATTTTACGGCTCTGTAGTTGACAATGTCGTACAATCAACTTTTATTACCAATTAGTAGCTTAGTTTTTCCCCTCAGAAGATCATCATCACATTTTGTAAACTTGAAGTTGTACCGTTCTCTGTCACATTCGCATCTGAATAGTTGGGAAGAACCAATTGGGTTTGATACTGGAATCAAAGTTCATCATCCTCTCAGCAGAAAAAAAGTAAGACTGATTTTGAAAAATGATGGCGTTGCTACCTGGTACGCTTGTGGTCCAACTGTTTATGATTCGGCTCATATTGGGCATGCAAGGTAAACTTTATAATATAAATATTATTAGGCTATTTTAATGTATTCTATAAAGGTGCAATTTCTCAGGGCAAATACACACTAGGTATTTTTTCAGATGAGTCGGCATGACAGGTCAGTAATCTCTCCAATTAGCTGATTGGGTTGGCGTATCGAGAATCCTGTTCTATCCTCCCTGTCCTGTCTTGCTGTGCTCAATCATCTGAAAAAGGCCTTGAGTGCCTATGCATTTAGCGGCGACTCCACAAAAAACCGCTCAGTTGCTACCGTAGCTACATATACATAGTCTGTCCGGAAAGTGATGACAGTTACCTATTTTTTCAATACCATTGTACATTCATATTTTCTATACACGTTACGGTAACTCAGTTGCTTCGTTGAATGATGGACAAGGATAGCAACACCAATGGTAATAAAAGACTGCCATTATAACGTATACATCACTCAGAGCAAGGCGTCCGGTCTTATCTGGATTTGCTGATGACTGGACAGAAGTTGATATGTAATGTGTATATTATTAAATTGAAAATATTTCAAATAAATACAAAAAAGATGAAGAAACCAAAAGAGAAACATTTTTTTGCGAGCGAGCCAAGCTTGAATTAAGTAGACTACTGCATCATCAGTTCCATCCGTTCAATGTGATTCTCAAAAATATGCAATTCCAGTAATGCTATTTAGCATTGGTTACCACCACTCTTCTGCATCATCACTCGCTCCCTCTCCCCATAAACGATGGTAGAGTAAACGGTCAAAGACATCGCTATTTTCTGCGATTCCATTGTTCCGCGGCAGTGTTGCAAACAGTACAATAATTATTCTGTTTGCAATCTGTTATTGTTAATAATAATTATTATTATTTCTTCTATGTTTGTTTTTGAAGCATCTAAATTTAAAAATCTACTTTGTGAAAATAATTAAGAACTGAAATTTTGTGAAGTGAACAACTAGAGACTAAAGTGAACAACTAAAGACTTATTTCGCACTATGTGTAACCTTATCTAAATTTGGGAGAGGAATAGAACAAGGTTTCCTTATTTTTTCTCTCCCTGTAATTTTTGATGATGTACTTGTTGTATGAATCAATTTAGAATAAAGTATTTCATTTCAATTTTTTTAATTAATTCGAGGGCCAGTTTCCGAGCTTGAGATTTAGCCAAGTTCTAGACTTTTAAACTCTAGGATTTTGAATAGTAAGCTTAACTTATAATAGATGTCATCTTTCTCGATAAACAATCGTCCAAAATGGAACATTATCTTTAAAGTAGGGGAGGGGGTGCAGCTTTCATTCAAACTTTCAACTGAATTGTTCCTAGAGATGACTGAGCCAAAAAGTCACGCCTCGCCCCTGACATCACTCTAGAACAATAATTGTTTCAGAATCTTCTTGTTCAATCAGTAATATAGTATTACGGTATTAATAAAAATCGTTATTTTTGCAGTTGTTTCGTCAAATTCGACATAATACAAAGGATACTGCGAAAATGGTTCGACATAAATGTGGTTACTGCCATGTCAATCACAGATATTGATGAAAAAATAATCAAGAAATCCCAGACTAGTGGCGAGGACTTGAGAACCATAACACGTCACTATGAGATGGAATTCTACGATGATCTGAACAGTTTGAATGTGCGGAAGCCAATATTTTGTACAAGAGTTACCGATTACATGGCACAGATAATATCATTTGTAAATACGATTGTCAATCAAGGATGCGCTTACAGGGCTGAAGATGGTAAGTTCGTTCAATTGAATTATTGATGATTTTGAATTATTAGAAATTTCTCTTTTCATGTAACTTTTAGTTGATTTGAGTCAACCTGCTAGTATCATGTGGGGTTTCAAGCTCAAAAAAGGAAAGCATGTGTGAGAAAGCAGCATGACTTTCCTCCTCATATAGGGAACTATAGGATAAATCAACTTATTAATGTACAGATAAATGAAAAAAATGTTAACCAGCCTCATTTCGTGGAATTCCTAGGGGTTGCTCTGGATCAGCATCTCTCTTGGGATTGCTATACTGATCAGCTCTGTGGGAGGGTTGCATCTGGAGTCTTTGCACTCCGACAAATAAGAAGATTGAATGAAAAACTCACAATGGCAGTCTACCACTCACTCATAATGTCACACATCCGCTATGCCATTATTGTGTGGGGTGGGTCGTGCCAGAATTTGGAAAGGGTGTTCAGGCTCCAAAAAAAGCTGTTAGAGTGATCAAAGGTATTATGCCTTTAGAGTGCTGTAGGAACCACTTTAAAGAATTAGGCATACTAACCGTTCCCTCTATTTATATCTTTGAGGTGATTATGCATGTTAGAAGAAAGACAATGACTAGAAATGCTGATTCGCATGGATACAATACTAGAAATAGAGGAGACTATGCTTCACTGTATCACAGAACAGCTCTTTTTGAGAAAAAACCTACATATATGTGCCTTAAATTTATTAGAAAGCTTCCCACTCACTTGAAAAATTGTGAAGATGTCGATGTTTTTGAGAAGGAGTTAAATAGTTTTTTGATGCTTGGAGTATTTTATACCACAGAAGAGTTTGTGTGTAGAGAGGGTTCCTTTGTGTGATTTTTTTCTTTTTTTTGTAATACTGTATGTATTATAAATTTTTGACAATTCCTATACTCTGTTTAGAGTCTCTGGGAAGCTTTAAAAACAAACAAACTCTATTATACGGAAACCCTTTCCTTCTTTACTATGCGCGTACCCTTATGCTGCTTCCACACTTTTGTCAAGTGCGTACAAGAGTGACGACTAGCAAAGAGTGTGGATTTCTACTATGCCACCGATCGCCTTCACTCCGCCCGTATAAATTCATACAACAAGTCTGCTGCATCCACACTCTTGCCAAGTGCGTACAAATGACGACGAGCGCAAGAGTGTGGATCTCTACTATGACACCTATACACCAGCGAGTCGCTTGACAAGCGACTGTACAAGAGTGTGGCGCTGGAATTATTGGTTGAGCCCGCTCAGTAGATTGTTAGGAATTACCCATGTATTAAATAAAACTGTATACAGATAAATTACTTACTTACTGCGGTGGCCACTCGTACCCCAGTCGGTACTTGGCCTCATCAACTAAGCCTCTCCAAAAGTTTCGGTCACCCGCGTCCTCCTCTTTTAGGCCCATCCTCCTCATATCTTTCCGGACCTGGTCCCACCATCTAGTTTTTGGCCTTCCAGCTGGTCTCCTTCCTGTAGGATTATTCCTCAGTACACTGTTTGTCAGAGCGCTTTCTTCTTTCCTCAGAATGTGTCCCGTCCACCGTAACCTTCTGCTTTTAATCTCACCCACTATGTCTGCTTCATTGAATAATTTGCGTAATTCATAGTTGTGCTTGATTCTCCAAACTCCGTTCTCTAGTGTTGGGCCAAAAATTTTTCGAAGAATCTTGTTTTCAAAAACAATGGTCTTTTTTTCTTCTTTCTTCTTCTTTTACAGATAAATTACAGTATTAATATTACAATATAGCCCAATCAGAAAAATAACTTGTAAAGCTATTTATTATAAAATGAGCATCAACAATCAATAACTAGATTTCAACAATAATGCTTGTACATTCAGCCTTGTTCACTAGTGGGTCACCTGCACCTCCTTTGGCGGCCTGATTGTGTCACAAAGCACAGTGGGACACCAGAATGTCTGCCGGGCTGGAGACAAGAGTGATACACCAGCCGGGTCGCCAAATAGGAGCTGATGGGTCTAGTGTAATGAGCGCAATGAAAACTACTGTTTCAAACTACTGACTTCAAGTTTTCAAAATACATAAATTTCATACATAACTTGAATTCAAGTAAGCTTGACTAATGTAAACGCCCCTATAATATTGTTAGCCTATACTTTTCTTGTATGACTAAATTGTATGTATGGTTTGTGTAAATTGGATAACACTTCGGCTCAACTCACACTTACGCGACTCAGGTCGAGAAGAGACTCGACTCAGGTCGAGAGCATGTGTTTCCAAATGGTGACAGTCGCGGAGACTAGAGGCGACTGGCCTGAGTGTCACCATTTTGAAACAGATGCTCTCGACTAGAGTCGAGTCTCTTCTCGACCTGAGTCGCGTAAGTGTGAGTTGAGCCTTCAACTCTAATTTTTAAACTCTTAAAATGACTACTTCTACAGGTTCGGTGTATTTCGACACGTCAAAACTACCAAACTACGGCAAGCTGGTTTCAATTCATGATACGGAAGAACCAAATGAGGAAGCAAGTGAATCCAACAAACACAAGAAATCTGCCAAGGACTTTGCCCTATGGAAATGTAGGGAGATGGAACCGTTCTGGGAGAGTCCCTGGGGCCGGGGTATACCAGGATGGCATATAGAGTGCTCAACTATGGCTAGGTAATTTTTACTTCCTTCTATTTCTCTATACTCTGTGGTTTCAAGTTGCGGAAGTAGTTCCTATTACTTGATTTTGTACATTAATTGAATTATTGCAGTGATTGGTATTTGGTATCTCCTTGGATTTCTCTATACTCTGTGGTTCCAAGTTGGGAAGAAGTTCCTAATATTTGATTTAGTACATTAATTGAATTATTTAACTACAAATTATTTATTCATTTTCTTGTAAAACTGTTGTTAATTGGTGAATAAAAATCAATATTGCAGTGTATATTTTATAGTTTATTAATTTATTTTGTAATTTATGAGGAATAAATAAATGAAAAAGTGGAAGAGGGCGCTCTTAAGGTCTCTTCACATTACGCTACGCTACGCTGAAATACGTCTTCGGAAGATGTAGCCGTCCTATCTTTCAACATGAAAGCTACGCTAAGCTGATGTGAACGGGACAGATACGTAGCTTGGATTTAACATTGGGAGATAGGACGTATTTCAGCATAGTGTAGCTGAGTGTGGAGAGACCCTTATTGTATCAACTTCGCCTATAGTGAGGTCCACGTTATAATGGCAGTAATTGATTAGCATTGGTGTTGCTATCTTTGTCTATCATTCGACAAAGCAGATGACGGTATCCTTTTCTCCGCAACGTTGCCAGATCGGTTTTTTAACAATGTAGTAACGTAATTATCCAACAAAATATTTGATCTCAATCATTAAAATTAATTATTCAATAATTGAAAAATTTATTTTCTTGACGAATAAGATATAATTGATTATTTTAAACAAATGATAATTGATTTTTTTACCCTCTATTGAAGGCAGTACGCCTATTTATTACCTACTTTACAAAGGCGATTTTCTAGAAGTATTTTAAGCCTAGGTGATGATGATGGAATGAATGATAATACAATGAAGGGAGAGTTATGAATGAATGAAAATTATAGGTTATGCTATCCATTTGAATTGATTTGAGAGCAAGGGAGAGAATATGCAATGCTCTTCTCCTCTCTGTCTCCACTGCTATTATAACGTGGACCTCTCTCTCACTCTCACTATACAATGCTGTTGGAGTGAAAATCTTAAAATTAAGGTAATCATATATCCAATCATCTACTTTCTTAACTTTCTGAGTTTTTAAACTGTTCAACAAATTGACTATTTATCAAAATGTTTTTTAGGTATTCATTGATTCGTAATTTATTTATCTTCTTATTGATCAACTCATCCATCTACAATATATTCACCTTTGCTTGTATACTTTGTTTATTGTATCAATTTATTCATTCTTCAAATGTGTCTATAATATGAATATTCAACTTGTTGCAGTGCTATATTTGGATCGAACATAGATATACATTCAGGTGGCATAGATCTAAAATTTCCCCACCATGAAAACGAGGAAGCCCAGAGCTGTACTTATCATTCTTGTAAACAATGGACCAATTACTGGCTTCATTCTGGTAAGTTTCAGTTTACAGTATTAATTAGTTTAGTTTCTCTAAAATTTCTTTATTGTTCCCCTCCAATCTTCAACATATTTGAGACTTACAACGATTAGCAGCCTGTTTCCAAGTATGTTACTTGAAAGATACTCACAGTCACAACAAAATCTTTCAGCAGGATTTGAAGTTGATTGGTAATTGTAGTTAGTGCCGGTTGCACAACAGGCGGTTAAATTTTAACGATGATTAATTCCATGAGAACCAATCAGAGAAGCCGTTTTTCCAAAAACGCCTTCTCTGATGGTTCTCGTAAAATTAATCACGGTTAAAGTTTAACCGGCTCTTGTGCAAGCGGCACTTAATGTTTTAGAGTTTGGTGATTTTAGTTATTGATAAGCAGTTGGTGATTTTCAGTTTGTGTTAGAGTCCAAAATTGATGAATGCTTGAGATTATACACTCCAAGGATCCATGTTAGTAGATATTAGTAAATTTAAATATTTAGAAATTTTATTAGTTTTATAGAAATGAAGATGCACTTGAACGTTTTAGATCCAGTTATTCCAGAAATAAGCATTGTTTAATAAAATTTCAATAGAAGTTAAATCAGTATCTCTTTCAAACCCTTTTCACAGTAAATATTATTGTAGCCTACATACAAGTTCATAATGTATAAGTCAAGTCATGTTTGTTGTCAATCCCGTTTCATTCTAGTTGTTTTCAAATAAAATCGTTTATTGCACAAAAATGCATGGTACAAATAATATTTTTAAATATGTATATAATCTTTTTCAATGTATATAATTGTCTTCTTTGATTTCAGGTCACCTCCAATTCAAGGGCGATGAAAAAATGTCAAGATCGTTGAAGAATGTCATGAGTATATCTGATATGCTCGACAAATACAGTGCTGATCAATTTCGAGTCCTGTGTCTGCTCTCACCCTACAGAAGGAGTAAGTGATCTAGTAGATAGAGTGCTTGCATAGCAGCCTAGAGGTCCCGGGTTCAACCCCACTTATCACTGAACGTTTTTAATCAGGTCACTCCCGTGATATCGGATGGGTACGTAAAACTGTAGGTCCTGGCTTATGTATGACAGTCGTTAGGCCCATTGACGGCTTAAATATAGTCAGGCGAGCTGAGACCTTGCTGAAAGGGGCTTCCCACTAACAAAGACATACGAATACACTATGCACTCAAGTGAGCATTTATTGTATACTAGGAGGTAACCCGTGCTCCGCAAGGGTCTAATTGAGAGCTTGACAATCTGAAAACGTGACCTACTAAAATCTTGAAGAATTTAGAATAGACCTATAAACATCCTCGGTTGATTAAGAATCAATATGCAAAATTTCAAATTAATCAGTCCAGTAGTTGAGACGTGATGAAGCGTCATTCGTGAAAGTAAACCTTTCGATCGTTCAATCCGTCCCTTTATAAACATTAACATATTATAGATTTCTTTTCTCCATTACATATTCATAAAATACTCGCATGCAGGCATGTATACATATTCTCATCACAGGAGTGGCCGTAGTCGAGTGGATTAGATGCTGGCTTTGTAATCCAAAGGCCCGGGTTCGAATCCCAGCCTGGGCAAGATATTTTTCTCGGGCCATTCCGTGTTTCGGATGGACACGTTAAGCCGTCGGTCCCGACTGCCTAAAAAGCAGTCGTTAGGTCATGTCAGAGGCGCTGAAATTGATCAGTTGCGACCTGAAAACTCTGACACCAGACCTGAGCCAGCCAGGTCACACGATATTATTATTATTATTATCACAGGTTAGGCTTTTTAATTTATTTGTTATCTAATATAAATGTCGTATTAATTAGTTTTGAAAATTGTTATCATTTTCGGTTGCAGGTATTGAATTTAGTGACGAATCAATGGTAAAAGCAATCAAAATTTGTAAAAAAATTGAAGCGTTTTTGGGGAAATGCAACGCTTATATTAATGGACAGTTTGGACATAATGTGATGGTTGACGAATCGTCTCTAATACAAGTAGGTGCAACATTTTTTTATCAATTCAATTTTAAAAAAATTGGTATTGTGTGCGAAAAGTTTTTTCACATTTTCGTATTGTCCTTAAGATTATCGTAAAGAATGGATATCATCACTGAAATCGCAAAAGTTTGAAATGAAGTGGAACATAATTATATGAATGTCATCATTACGAACTGATAAAATAAAAATTTTTAAATTTGGCCTACACCTTTTTGCAATGCTACTTTTGTAACTTGCAATACCTCTTTTTTGTCATAGTCATTTAATCTCAGCTATTTTCCATGCATAAAATCAAGCCGGTAAACAGCTGTTTGCAGAACAAATAAACTTATGATTATCATTACAGAATACTCTACTGTAGTGAAACCATAAGTTTTCTTTACAGTCGAGTATGTTTCCTAGTTCCGAAGTAGGAACAGCAAAACTGCTACAAAAAAAAACACCTTCAGCGCTCCAGGTGGAAGTTTTGTTAACTTCCGCAAAATTACTGATTCAGAATTTGTAAACTAGGTTATGTTTGTAGAATGCATGTAGTAACTTCAGCACAAGCAGGTAATGTTTTCTATTTCTCAATTATTCTTCTTTAGATTATTATGTCAAAAAATAGTGTATGTTACTTGGACGTGAATGTCTTTTGCAGTGCTCTAATGAAATTCTAGTCTCGGCTAACGCCTCGACTAGAAACATCATTCTCGACTGCAAACGGCCCCTTTCCGTCCTTGTGACGTGAGATACTATTGTTACCTTTTTGTAACTTGTAATACACAAGTTAATGAATTATCCACTGTATTATGCTCCATCATTACGAACTGATAAAAGAAAAAAGTAAAATTTTACATACACCTTTTTGCAATGGAGTTACAATACACAAGTGACTGCATTATCTATCGTATTATGCTCCTATTTATGTACAGTATAATCAATTGTGTATTGAGCAGTATTTTGTTCACTCTAATAATGTATATTGTTGAATACGGTTCACATCAACTACTACAGATAAGACAATAGTTTAATCTGGTGTATTAAGTTCTTCTTCTTCTTCTTCTGTCTTTTCTTCTTCTTCTTCTTCTTCTTCTTCTTCTTCTTCTTCTTCTTCTTCTTCTTCTCCTGTCTTCTTCTTGGGGTGGAGCCTCCTCGTTGGCCTTGGAGCCGGTGGCGGTGGCACAGCGAGCAATTATTAAGACATGTCTCAGGCGAGACTATCGCTACCCATCTTATCTTGTTTACCAAGAGTTCAAGTTGTTATGTAATATTAGACAGCTTTACATACGAGTTTTACTGAATTACATATACTACAACAAACACTTCATTTTCATAAAAACACTTCACTTATATGGGCTACTTTTTTACAAATTAATAAAAACTGTATGAAAACATGTAATACCCTTTATTATTTAAAACTGTAAAATATTTCAACTTGAAAATGTCCTAATTTATGGTCGAATCTTGTCCTTGTAATATTTTAAAGTTTTAAATAATAAAGGGTACTACAAGTTTTCATATTGTTTTTATTAATTTGTAAAAAGTAGCCAATTCAAGTGAAGTGTTTTTATGAAAATGAAGCGTTTGTTGTAGTATATGTAATTCATTAAAACTCGTATGTACAGCTGTCTAATATTAAAAACTTGAAACTCATGGTAAACAAGATTAGATGGGTAGCGATAGTCTCGCCTGAGACATGTCTTGATGTGCCACCGCCATCAGCTCCAAGGCAAACGAGGAGGCTCCACTCGAAGCTATGATACCATACATAAGAATGGTCAATGAAAGCTGGTCAACGACTTACAATATAAACTAAACTAAAACTTCCTTCCTTATAAATAACATCAAAGCCGCCTTCCATTTAAGATGTAACTAATGCTAACATTTAGAAGTGAATCTCATTATTTTTCCACCTTTTCATACAATATACATAAAGTATAATACAAAATCTATTTTGCTTTCCTTTCCCAGGCTTTAAAAAATACCAAAGCAGGGATGCGAGCATCGTTCTGTGATGATTTCAATACTGCCAACGCGATGACTGATCTGATGGACTTGATCTCGCTCACCCATAAGAATTTAGACCAGGAAGTTCTCGATGAGAATCTGAATCCAATTACAGTTGGCAGTAGTCTGGCAGTTATTGGAGCTGTTAGGAATTTTGTGATGGACACAATACATGATTTGGGTCTCACCATTGCTAAGCAAAAGGTATTTTGGTTTTTATAATTTGAGTATTTAAAGGATATTCGTACTATGTAATTACTATGTTTTATACAGTATTATTTTATTTTTCTACCGTACGAATTATGGTGGTGGAAAGACGATAGTTCCAAGTCGCCTTTATACTATTATAACCAATCTTCAAGGTATGTGGTATACCAAACCATATTACAAGTTATAGGCTAAATACTTCAAACTTCAAATGTTACTACTTTACTATGCTCTTATATGGATAATGGAAGATATACAGGAAGATATGGGGACTGGTCTGCGTTGAAGGAAACTGGAGAGCCAGATTTAACAATGAGATTGATGAAGCAATTGGCGAAAGAAATATCATAAGGTGTATCAAGGCAAAAAGAATAGAATGGCTGGGTCACGTGGTAAGAATGAGTGATGAAAGAGTACCACAAAAGCTGCTTGATGAAAGGATGATGGGCACCCGAAAAAGAGGAAGGCCAAGAAGAAGATGGATCAGCGATGTGGTAGAAGATCTCCGTGTGCTAGGTGTGGCAAACTGGCGGCAGGGAGCACAAGAGCGGGGTGTATGGTGGCTGGCGTCATGTAAAGGAGACCAAGGTCCACCCAGGATTGTAGAGCCAGATAAAGTAAAGTAAGTATATGGATAATGGATAATTATCTTAATAAGTTGCAATTTTTGGTTTATTCTTGGATGTGTATTTCTTATTAAAATCAGAACTTAAAAAAGCAGCTATATGTTATATTTTCTTTTCCTTTGTTGATGGATTATAAAAGTGCCATCGTATCATGGTGTTGACGATTTATCATTGTTACTACTGTTCAACTAAAGACAAACTATGGTCCGGTTGCACAAAAGCCGGTTAATTTTAACCGTGATTAATTTCACGAGAACCAATTAGAGAAGGCCTTTTTGATAAGACCTGATTCGTTCTCGTGAAATTAATCACGGTTAAAATTTAACCGGCTTTTGTGCAACCGGCACTTTATCTCACAAGTAGAAATAAGTATTATTTATCCATTCATTTAGTCCTGTATAATTATTATTACACTTATATGAGAAGGCACTACATGCTTGTGCCCAAAACTGATCATTTTCAAAGTTATACTACAGTCTAAATCAAAATATGATGGATTGAATCAAGATAATTGAATTTTTATCCTAGACCAGCTAAATGTTCAGATTTTATCAGTTAATTAAAGATAGTTAGTACCACTTATTATTAGACCTTTATTATATTATAGAACTTCTGTAAATAGATTCATATTCCATGTTTTGTTAAAGGCAAACGCACATAGCAACATACGGAGGAATAATTCCTCCCCAGGTGTTTGAATGTTGCAACGCTCACAGACGTTCGTCTGGCTCCATATGTCAGCTGAAGTCTGCATACGTTTAATTTTACCTCCTTCTAACTGCATACGTCTGTCACTTAAGAGTGACAAGCTTCCCGTCTGAGGATATCTTCCTTACAGATTCTCACTTTGTGAAGTCATGACTTGATGTTATGTTTTCTACTTTCTGAAAGTTGCATAGTTATTGGTGTTCAATACAATATTGTCAGTGAATTTGATGTTGATTGATGTTTTATTTACACAGGTGACTTCAGAAATTTCTTCCAATGCCGACTTGGGAAGTAAAGACCAGTTGATCTCGAATGTGATTGATCTTTCAGTTGGGTTTCGACGTGATGTCAAAAACACATTAGTGAAGATGTCGTCTGATGTAAGTCTTTCATTCCACTACTATATGATTGATATCCTAACCACCTCTAGTTACTTATATTTTAATCGTCAAATATTACAAGGTTATGATAAATTCAGTTACAAATTGAAAACAATACTAAGTTTACAATAGTTGGCCTCCTCAACACCCCTTATATAGCCAACCCTAACCACCTTTAGTTTCTAATGATTTTAATTGTAAAATATAACAAGGTTATGATAGATTCAGTTCAAATTAAAAACTATACCAAGTTTACAATAGTTGGCCTCCTCAACACCCCTTATAGCTAACCCTAACCACCTTTAGTTACAAATAATTATTTTAATCGTCAAATATAACAAAGCTATGATAAATTATAGCCAAAGTTACATGCCGCTCTGTCAAGTAGTTTTCGAGTCTATAGGGAACAAACAAACACACAAACAGACATTCATTTTTAATATATATAGATAGATACAGCTACTATAATGAACAACAAAACATTAAAATAATTATGTATATTCAAAAATGAAATAGACATATCCATATTAATAAATTTAATAGTTGTTGAATATTTAGCTGTTCAAAAAATACTGACAGATCGTGTTGATGAAAACCGCCAATTTCAAACTGATTCAAATAGAGTATTTTATGAATTTCGAATTTATATTTCATGAGAGTATGGTATTTATTCTCTGATGGAAATATCATTTTATTGACAATGTTTTTAATTTCTAAATTGATAGTTAAAAAACTGATAGGGACCGTAAAGGATCCGAAAATTTGAGGTTTTGGGTGCATTTTGTATTTATTTAGTTCCTACAAGGAAACTTTGCATACCTAGACTATTAGTCCAAGCAACGAATGTATAGAGGGAATTGTTTGAAGGCAAATTTTTGACCCCGCAGCTCTGTTTATGGTAGTGACAAAGATAAACATATCAATAGTCTTCATTCCTATAGTGAAGTCCACGTTATAATGGCAGTGGAGAAAGATAGAAGATCAACGTTACCGATCCTCTTTCTTGTCAATGCCTTCTATAGACGGTAGCTGATACAGGTTTATTGATGTAATATTAACTGTTCATTCTCGTTTAAAATAATCAATTATATTTTATTAAGCAAGAGATTATATCTTTCAATAATTTCATAATGAATTTTTATAATTAAGATGAAATATTTTGTTAATCAATTATTAATTTCTACATTGTTAAAAGACGATCTGGCAACATAACAAAGCAAGAAAGAGATAGCGCTATCCGCTTTGTTGAATGATAGACAAGGATATCAATACCATTGCTAATCAAACACTGCCATTATAACGTGGACCCCACTATAGTCCTTGTGTTGGAGGAAAGAGGGTAGTTTTTCTAAATATCTCGTTTTTTTGTAAAAACTCCAATTATTCAAATGCTTGATCAACTGAATTGGGTCTGGTTCAGGACCTTCTATATACTGCCTGGAAGTACAGGTAGTATATATAGGTAGTCCTGTCCTAAAAATTCGGATGATTAGAGTTCTACTGTTTGTCCATTCAAATTATTTTCAATTTTATTTTGTAACCAAAGCTATTGTAGAAATTCGACTTGTATTATCTATATTTTTTCAAGAGAAACTCAACATATTAATAATATAGGCTAATGTGTTTTAATTTTCAGAATCTAAAAGAACAGAAAGGCGAGTTTATAATTAATTCTTAGTTGTAAACTTCCATTGAATTGATTAAATTTGTCTATTTCTGTCTTCGTGTCCTCAAATGAAAATTTTGATAAATTAATTGCAAAATTATATAGAATCTGTTTTGCGGAATAATGTGTACTCAATATGATTTCAAATTTGAAACGTTCATGTTTATTTTCGGTTTTTTTTCAATTTGAAATTTTAGTTATAAATTTCCGTTGAATAAGTTGATATAAGTAAGTAACAAAACCTTTAGACTGTGTATTCCAAATAAAGGTTTGAAGCAGTTTTGGGCAAATGCCTCTTGTCTTTACCTGAATTGTATTTGCATATGAATAACTGAATAAATAATTTTGTTTACTTACTTCATCCCTACTTCTATCCTTAGTTTTGTTTACTTACTTCTATCTTTAGTCATGACCAGAGATCTGGATTGACTGTGTTTGTATGAACTGATTCTCAATTCGTTTTCAGTGATTTTTTTCATTTAATCGCTTTCTTAAAGCGATTTACTCATCCGATTAATGAATATAATAATGTGGGATATTGTTATTTAAATAATATATTTTAAGAATTAGTTTCAGTTTTTCCTTCAATTTTGAATTCTAATGATATGTTTCTCATCTTTACAGGATCAGAAATCAAATAGCTCGTGGAGGTTTGTTGAAAATATAACTGAAAAACAGAAATCTGAAAAAATAAAGAAGAATAACTAATGGTGTGTATATTGGTCATTTCGAAATTTCCTGAAAAATTAGATGTAAGAAATGGTGGGTTTCAATCTCTAATTTGTAAGTAAAATTTTGAAGAAGTTCAAACATAAATATTGAACTTTTTATTTTTCTATTTGATTTACTGCAATGAGATAAACACCTGTCACTTTTTATGTATTTGAGAAGTTGATATTATATGTAATTTCATAATTAAGGTTCACTATTTATGGATTACTTATTCCTAAAAATGGATTCTGATATCTATTCCGTTTGGATTGCTCTTCATGAGATCTGTAAAATGTAACTATATTGTTTGTCCTGTGTCGTAAGCGACCAGATGGGGAGAGTGGATCCTGTTGTTTTGTCCTGTAATTTTTATTATAATGTGTCTCATAATACTAAAAAATTGTTTTTAAACATATAATAATAAGCATAATCACTATGAGTACAGTAGGAATATCATATCTTATTCCTCTACAAGGTCGTTTTAAGCTAAGCTGTCGTACTCATTGTTACATTCGTACTATCGGAGTCAGGCTGTTCCCATCTGATCTGCTGCGACTTATCGGATTAATGTGTAGATAACAAGTTAAATTGATAACTGCAATAACTGAGTCTTCTACTCGGTGCTCTTAGTCACTATCACCCACCATTGAACTTTCACTATTTTGTCCAAAATATTTGAAATGGTGATAGCTATAGTGGTAATTATTCATATTATATGAAACGACTAAGAAATTGTCAAAACCACAGATTTCAACAAATCTGTGGAACCACAAGCAACAAATCTGAGGGTTTGACAATTTCTTAGT
Source organism: Nilaparvata lugens (assembly GCF_014356525.2). Lineage (NCBI taxonomy): Eukaryota > Metazoa > Arthropoda > Insecta > Hemiptera > Delphacidae > Nilaparvata > Nilaparvata lugens. The sequence continues at coordinate 6,726,728 of NC_052510.1, read as the reverse complement.
CTTTTCATTTAATATAAACACCAGGCTCTCACTTGGAAGTGTTCAATTAAAAAGATAAAATTATCATTGTTTTATGGTTCTGCAAGTATCTAATTAAGCTAATTGGGTTGAGGATTGACTTGAAAAATAGAGCATTTTTCCTCACTAATTAACTCATTTTCATTTTATTTTATCCTAAATATACTTGCACTATTGTAACATGTACCTATTTACACTATTTTCCTCTAGCCTAACATTATATAGCACATACACTAACAATAGTCAACAAAATCTACTAATTACAATATAAATAGTACAATCTACATAATTTTCATTCCAATCATACATAAGTGAATTACATAGAATGATAATAAAGTCTCATATATACAACCTAAATTGAATCATTTTCATAAAATCTGAATAATTAACGAACTTAGTTTTTCATTCCTATTATATATAATACACATTGTTCGAAGTAAGAATTATCGTATGTAGGTAGTTATTCTAAAAAATTTAATGTAAAATAGTAAAAACACTCATGACTATTATTATTTTACACACAGATCCCGGAAGTTAACAAAAACGGAATACAATTTTTGAATTATTTTCTTCCTGAAATGGTGAGTGATAATAATATTATTCAATCTTATTTTCATGTATCTTATCATCAATGAAGGATAATAAGCCTAATTTAATTTATAGGCCTATTTATAACAAAGGCAGTATCATATTATAATAGTCTTCAAATTATACACTACGGTAGTCGTCTCAAGAATAGTACAGATATAGTCCTTCAAGATATAAATCTTTTCTAAATCAGAGCTACTATTTCAAGTCTGTAGGTTGATTTTTGAGATTCAATATTTCAATTATAGTTTTGAAGGTCCCTTTATATGATAGCTGAGATTACAATGAGACTCATCTGTTAGGTACTGGCTTCAATTGGCCTATTGTGTTGAGGCTTTCTGCTTTTTAATTGTGGCTGGGAGTTGACAGTTTGAAGAAATAGAGGATCAAATCAATTCAATAAATTGAAACTGAAGAATTACTGGGTTTGAGTTTGTCTTTTTTATACGAATTTCAACTAGGATTTCAAAGATCGAATATTATGGTTTTTTAAACTAAAAAATGAAACTTCAAAGTTCTCAAAACAAGAAGAAAACTAATATAATCCATGAATATTTCTGATAACCCCCCAATATTAAATAGATTCATTTGGCTGATAATATTTATCATTATATATGTCAATGCTCTCAATCATATTTATTTAGCGTATGGCAGATACACAACATATATAAAGCTCATGAGTCTCAAATTTCTACATGCACTCTATATTATGTTTTTAATTTCTTTGGGATGTTGCGTAGTTTTCGGTCAGGAGAACATAAGTTTGTCAATCAAAAATCAAGAACTACTAATAACTCAATTACAGTTCCATGAATTTTGTGATGTCCGATTTTAAACTTTGTTAATTCCTATTCAAATGATGAAAACATTATTCAGAGACCACATATTACTAATCATTTAACCAATTTACTTAATAGAATAATATCATGTGATGTTATTCACATGATACTACCATAACTAATAGAATCATTTTGTTCAAGCATCAACGTCATTTTCGTGAGATGTACATTATATTAGCACGAGCCTTTTATAAACATTCATCGCTACTTGATATTCTAAAACTAAATGTAATATTTACCTATCATACTTTTATAAATGCTGTTTAGTGAGCTTACTTTCAAGTTTTTATTTTACCTTAATATTAATTTTTGTTCAATTAATATAGTTTGTACAATGATAATACAGATAACACACAGTTGTTGATGGTAAATAAGAATGAATTTGTACAAATACAAGATAAGAATATATAGAAATTGACAATAACCGGGAATATGTATGCTAGGAACATCTAGTTGTTAGGCACTTTTTCACAATCGAATTAAATTCTCATTTATTTTCAAATTATTAGTTTCTTGTTCTTAAAAAAGCTAACTTTCTGTTTCACAGCCTTTCACATTATCTCCTATATTTAATTCAGATTCATTCTTCCATCATTCTCAAGTTTAATTTTTTCCTCATCAATTATTTGATACAATCATTCCCCCTTTGAGTAACTGACTGAACATTTCAAAGAATTGAGTTAATAATATAATTTCAAATTGCATAGATATTGGAGAGTTCAACATTAATAAAAATTTCCGGTGGTTCGTAACCAACTCAAAACTGTAGGTCTACTCATCTCTCATTATCATCTGCCTCATTACCCACGCACAAGCGTAGAGCTCATGTGAGCATCACCATCAACAAAAAATAATAAATAAATAAAATTAATGTTTCGTGTTTGATTGAAAGTCAAAAGATTTATCAAAATTCGAGTTTTGATAATTTTTCATTTTTTATGTACAAATTATACATCAATCAATAATTGAATTATATACACATAATTAAAGAATATTGTCAATATAATATTGATGGTGTCATCAATATTGATTAAATCTATCAAGTATGAAACTGCATACCACAATAATTAAAACACGATCAATAATCAATAAATTTTCAAATTCAAAGTTACATTAGGTTCTTATCTATGGAAATCGACAAAAAATAATCGATTCAATACTGTTTGTCAAATCGTAGATCACCTCTGTCCCTTGGGGGAGTGCAATTCAAGTTTCAAGACTGCCAACTGAAAATTTTCCATTTTCACCACTCCTATTATTAAATCAACCGTACCAAATTATATAATAAAAAAATTCAGTCAATCAACAAATTTCTATTATCGATACTATAGACACTATCGATTATCGACTAAAGTAGTCGAGTATCGAACCCAAACATGTGCTCTTTCATAGCAACACCTCGTACACTTTTAGTGTTCATATTACTTTCCACATTAGCCTTACTGGTATAAGCCTAAGTTTATTGATTATAACTCAAATATCGATATTCTTCGAATATCAAATATCGATAACATTAATCGAGTATCGAACGCAAGACCCTCTCATCGTTTCTCGTTCACAGCAGCACCTCCTTCGCTTTGAAAGTTCTCACTACTGTCCACGGTAACTGCTCCTGGTAGGATTATAAAATATCGATAAAAACAATAAACTGTCAATAAATATCGATAAAATAAATCGAGTATCGAACCTAAGACTACCTCTGCTCATCCACAATAGCACCCGCACTCTGAATGTTCTCATTACTGTCCACAGTAACCGTTCCCGGCACTGACATAGGTTTTATGATATTCGAGTAACGATGACTGCTGTTCGACTGAGTACTCTGTTGTTGATTGGGCAGTAACTGTTCCAGACTAGATACTTCTTCCTCTTTGGGGTATGAGGGGGGCAGTTCCTGGTGGCGGGGTATCTCGTAACCGGTATCCTCACCGTCGTATAACAGTTCCAAGTAACGGGGAACGCCGGTAACGGTTCCAGCTACTTGTGTGTCGCGGGGACGTCGGTCGGTATCGGTTCCAGCTTCTGGTTTCAAGGCTCCTGTAACAAATATTTTGGTAAAACATTATTAAATGTTTGTTTTGGGCAAACAAATAGGCAGAGAAAGATGGGCAAATAAGATCCATGTGAAAGGAAGGATTAAGGACCTAGATTACCTTATTTCTTCTTTTTAGGGCTACTGATTATTAAAACATAATACAATTTATCAAATACCCTTTATTTATCACAACACTACCAGTTTCAACTCTTCTCTTCAAGCACCATTTTCAAGTGTTTTCTAGACTACTTTGTATAAGAACTATTGAAATTGTATAAGGTACAAATCAATGCAAGTTGATTGTGAGTCCAGCTTTGTTATATGGGTTTGAAACTTGGCCCATTTAGAGAGACAGGGAATGAAGTAATGAGATAAGATTTTTTTTTAATTAAATCTGGTTTTTATCCAACACAAACAATGTAAACCTATAAACTACTTAATTTACACTGAAGTACTATTGAAATATCATTATACTGAAACAATATCCACATGAGTCTGTAAGTTCACTGATAATTGAATAGAAATATAATAAAACATATTGAAAGTGGATGAGATATTCAATTTCTTAATAAGGGCTACTACACCTTTTCCAACCGTATTTGAGAAAGTATCAATTGTAATTGAGAATAGTCATTTGTATTTGAGAAAACGTCAGATTTAAATGAGAATAGTCAATTGTATTTGAGAAGTTATCACTTGTAGTTGAGAATAGTGAATTTTATTTGAGAAAGTATCATTTCAATTTGAGAACATACTATTTGAAATCGAGGAGTTGTCAGTTGTAATTGGGAAATGATTTTAAAAAACCAGTGCTTCCAGTACTTATATTTTTCATAACTGTACTCATAAAAATAATATGATAATATATTATTTTAATATTCCAATTCAATTGATTGTTGGTAAAGTTCAATTGCCCCTTGAAAATGGAGAATTTGATCTTCATCAAGTGCAATATTTCACAAAATGTTTGGAGACAAAAGTCGTGTTGCCAATACATATAGGCCTACATGTGCTACAATACAATGTGGATGACATAGAAATGATACTCATCAATCATTCGTTAACAGTACAGGGGAAATAACTTCACCTTTGAAAATATTAATTTGCCCCCATGCAAAGCCTATAGTAGTAATTGGAATACTGTGTACGTAGTACAGTATCCTTTCCTGCTCAGATCAAATCTGTAGGCAACAGTAGGCTACATAAGAGCCACGACATGTCAATTGGAAAATGTTCTCATTTTCAATTGATATCTTCTCATTTACATTTGACGATTTCTCAAATACAATTCACTATTCTCAATTACATGTGATGACTTCCCAAATACAATTGACTATTCTCATTTACATCTGACATTCTCTCAATTACTAGTGACTATTCTCAAATACAATTGATACTTTCTCAAATTAACTTGATACTTTATCAAATAAAATTGAAAAAGGTGTAGTATTTATATAAAAATCAATAACCAAATTACCCGGTCTTCAACTCTAATTTATAATTTTTAACATGGATGAGATCTATATGCATGGTCACAAGTCAAAATAATTCATCAATGAGAAATGAATCATAAATCTAAACTGGTTTATGCCGTTGATAGAAATTTTGGCAAGTTAGTAAGAGGCACAGAGGAATAATCCAAAAAATATAATGCAATAGGCATATAGGTAGATAAAAACCTACAATATGCAAAATAATAGCATGCTACTTATTATATCTTTAAAAACGATTCAGAAAGGTTTTATGGAATTGTACCATAGTAAGGTCCACGTTATAATGGCAGTGGATAAAGATATAGTGAGGTCCACGTTATAATGGCAGTGGATGAAGATAGAAGAATAGCTATGCCGATTCTCCGCATTAATTAATTATATTTCTACACTGTCAAAAACATAATTGGCATTGTTGTGGACCTAGAAAAGGATAGTACCACCGGCTTTGTCGAATGATAGACAAGGATAGCAAAACCAAAGTTGATCAAATACTGTCATTATAACGTGGGCCGCACTATAGGAGAACAGTGTTGCCGATTCTCTGCCTTAATTAATAATATTTCTACATTGTTAAAAACTGATTTGGCAACGTTGCGGAACTATAGAAAGATAGCACTATCTGTTTTGTTGAAAGAAAGACAAGGATAGCAAAACCAATGTTAATCAAATACTGCCATTATAACGTGGACCTCACTATAGTAAAATAACATGTAGCCATGAATTGAGTGTAAAAAAGTGAATGAAAAAAGTGATAAAAAATCAACATCAGATAAACAATAGCATAGAGAAAAAATAGCATAACATAAACGCCCTATACCATGGGAGATTTTCTTATGCTATATTTTCTCTATAACAATTTGTAACTATAATAGGGATATGGCATTTCGAATATACAAAATAAAATTAGTTGTTGACGTTGACTATAACTTACTGGTAGGTGTTGAGTTGTGACTATTGTGCGGAGACACCAGTTGTGTGGGTTGAACATTACGTTTTAGATTTTCTAAAACTTCTAGACAATACTTGAAAGTAGGTCTCGACTCCGGGTGGAAACTCCAGCATTTCAGCATCAATTTATACCTGAAATACAAATAAATTCAATAAAAATGAATGAAATACTGTACACTGTACAGTGAAATAAATGAAAACTTGACTTACGGTACACTCATTTAAATTACAGTAATACGAAGTTTAGGGTCCGGCAACATTAAGAGAGATCTGCTACCTGTTATCCTATCCTATTAGGATATCTATATATCAGATAGCTCTGTGAGATATAGATATAAAAATATCTACAAGATCTCAGATCGCTCTCTGTGTGGAGGTGGAAACTTCACACTCGTAAAAATAAATTAATACGAATAATAATTCGTATGGCTTTTTGTTGCTTTGGACTTATTATTTTACTTGCAATCAACTATGACCTGTGCAAAATCTATGTTGGACGTCTTCAGACCAACTACTAACATTTCAGAAGATTCGAAAAATTGATCGTACATAGAAATGATTGAAATATAGAGATTTTCACAGGATTATTGCAATATTTTCCCGTAAAAATATGGCTTTTGTTGGTAGGGTCATATTATTTCACTTGTGATCAACAATAACCATAATAATTATGTTGAACGTCTTCAGACCTAATAATAGCATTTCAGACGATTAAAACATTTTCCTACAGTTACCTTGAAAAGTGACCATTCCTGCACTGATTACAGAACGCCAAGAATCACTTTTCCGCTCTAGTGCACAAAGTAGGCTATTACTTTGCGTACTCTTAATACTTTGCGTATTATCTTGCAGCCATCCCAATCAGCTGTTGACATTATTGGCGTGTATTTTGAATGCGAATTTGTTCTATCTATATTTTTTCTGATTTTCAAGTAAATAAAAATGAGAACTCATTGAATTAACGTATACATTTTGAATATTATGAATTATTCATTATTTCAAATAATTTTTTTTTCATTCATAAATTGATTGGTTGAAAAATTATTTAGAAATTAAGATTTACTCAAAATTATTCAAATTTTCAAATTATTGGATTAATTTGAATAAATTATCGATTATTAATTTTCAATTGGATTATCAAGTTTAAAATAAATTAAAGTTGTTATTAATAACAAAATTATACAGACAAACATTTGATGGATTTCAGTCATTTGATGGAATCAACCACTTTTCATATTCAATGGTAACTGTAGGAAAACTTTAATGTGAAATACGTGCGCAAAGTTCCTCTGCTGCACTCAAGAAACCATTCCGCCCCCGCCTACGGCTCGTGCGTAAACGTTTCTTTCGGTGCAGCAAACTGTCACTTTGCGCACTAGTTGCACAAATAACTATTATCATACCTGAAAATTAGAGTTTTAGATATTTCATTTTTTTAAACCAGTGTAACTAATATGTTACAAATCTTCAGACCATGAGACTTACTAAAACTAAAATTTCAGAAGATTCGAAAAAAGTGATCATAGGCTACATAAAATCATTGAAATATAGAGCTTTTCAGAGGATTCTCATAATTTTTTAGCATAGAATTTATTAATTTCTTACATGTCATCAGTACTGTTGACGGGCCTCTTCAATCTGCCTCCATTCCTGACATAGTGTAGGACTTCAATATTGCTTCTGGCTGGATAGGGCTGTTGTCCCAGTGATATTATCTCCCAAATGAGAACCCCGAAAGCCCATACGTCCGATTGACTTGTGAACACACCGTCTACCAACGATTCGGGGGCCATCCACCTGAAAAATTGAATAAAATTTATAGAAAAATGCAATCTACCATTCAAATACACTTCAAACATAGCTAATATTGCAAAATGTGATAAAAATGTCAAAATTTCAATAGTCAAAATGTAATCAAATGTTGATTAATTAATTATGAGTACAATAAATATAAAATAGTCAAATTAGAAGTATTGAAGTTATTATCAAATTATTTTTAATCAATAATAAATTATTGATTTCAATAAGTGAAAAATAGAGGTAAAATATTGCAATTAAAAGATTAATATTGGAATTGACTCTTAATTAAAAATTAATCTAAAGTAAGAAAAGTAGATAGCATAATTTGGAGATTAAGAGAAGCAAATAATTGGAATAAAATTATAATGAATAATAAGTGAAATCAATATTATAATATGTTTTCATTAATTTATTCATTAATACAATTGGAAATTATATTGTCGAACTGAATCAAGTCATAGCTATACGATTTATAATAATTGTATTAATCAATGAATAATATTATCCATGGGCTGTGCCTGTATTTGAATTAAAAATACTATTTTTCAACTTCAACTCTTTACTCCACTTTTTAACTTCAAATTTATTAAAAACTTATAAATTTATTTTCAACTCATGACAACTATATCTTTATTCTTAATAAGGGAAGCCTCTTACTCCCTTCTTATTCAAATGAATTCAGGATATAGTGAGTTTTCAATTCATACTGTCAACATTTCTTGTAAACTACATCAGTTCGTCCTATTCAAAAAATGCTGGATTAAGTCTTAAATCTCACAATACGATAAAAATTGATAATGATTGGGTGACATTCACTTCATCAAGATCTCAGTTGGTCGAAAAAAGCTCAAAATGAACTGAAAAATTGACGATCTGAGATCCTCCCTTCTCACTCTCTCACCTGACAGGCAGTAGACCTTCGCCTTCCTTCCTGTAATAGTCGTTCTTGTAGATGTCTCGCGCTAACCCGAAATCGCCGATCTTGACGATTCGTTCCTTAGGGTCCTTGCTGGAGACAAGGCAGTTGCGACAGGCCAGGTCACGGTGCACAAAGTGCATCTCCTCCAGATATCGACAACCTCGAGCAACGTCCACGCTTATCGACAGTAAATCGGCCATCGTTAGGCCGTTTTCTAGGTTCTGAAACACAAAAAAAACTAGTATCAACCAGGATTTTGGGGGGCATATCTATAGATTCTTTAACACAACAAATATTCATTGGAAATCAAGTAAAACTATTATTTTAGATATTCTTACCCTATACTATTAAACGAGCAACTTCTGTTTATATGTTCAGATGTTAACATGTTTGTATTTCACCGGATCTCGAAAACGGCTCTAACGATTCTCACGAAATTCAGAACATAGTAGGTTTATAATATAAAGATTCGATTGCACTAGGTCTCATCCCTGGGAAAACGCGCTGAACGACATTAAAAGGATAATTATTATTCATCCTTGGAAAAACAGCTGATAATAATATTATTTTGTCGTCTGTTGGTGATGGAAGTGAGTGAGCGAGTTCATGTGTGTGGGAAAATTATGACTCAGCTGTTGAACTTTTGTAATCATTCAATCAGGTACTTAGTGCCGGTTGCAGAAAAGCCGGGTTATTTTCAATCCTGATTAATTCAAGTAGATCCATCTTTTTGAAATGGTCTTCTCTGATTTGGTTCACGTGATTAAGTTAATCAGGATTAAAATTTAACCGGCTTTTGTACAACTGGGCCTTTGTGAAGGAAATTTTTGCATTCCTCTGGGAATTAATCTCAATTTACTGTGATTAGATAGAACATTTCTATATGAATGTTATTATAATTTCTTCTTTCGTAATAATTTTTTTACGCTCTTGTACTCCAGAGCGAAGCTCTGCCCCCGATATTTATTCTTTAATATTAGTAGAATTCTTCTAAAATGAAATAGCTTAAAGGGATCTATTGTACTACTTGAATAATTTAATTTATATTAAGCCATTTCAATGAGTTCATTCTCATCAGACTACCATTACCGTACACTGATAATGAGTATTCTATTTTGGTCATTGATCAAAAATATAAAAAAACAATTTTAATACTTTGTCTGTACCTTGTTTTTATTCATCACGTCGATTAAATAGATGAATTAATAACGGGGTTTGCATAGAAACTTCTAAAAGCATAGAAATCTGAATTAAATAGACTCATAAAAATATTCTTTGTTTGACTGTTAGAGCTTGGCAGTATGCATGTTAACTTGATACTTGAATTGAAAGTTATGAAAGTTAATGTAAAACATTTCATAACAGTACTGCAAACTATATAAAGTCAGCTTTTATATTTTTAACTAGTTTTTTGGCTTATATTATTAATTTCATTCCACAATCAAAACATTAAATCAATGATTGGGAGAGAATCAACAATCTTGGCAATTATAGGAGAGCTATCGATATATAGTATAGGTTTTATATCTAGGGATGGTGGATCTTTTCTTCTATTGACGTTAAACTTAACGGTTGCATGTTCGTCAATTAACCTTCCGGTAGTCGCGCCCTAATCAATCACACGAGCAGTCGCGTGTTGTATTTTGTACAACATCCAATTTTTCAAGTGTTATGTACTCTGTTTACTGTCAAAACATATTAATTAATTGTAAAATTACTTCTTCCATCTTCTTGGACTATTTTACGCCTATGAACATTTGGATGATTACCATTTCATAGCCCAATAAGGTACATCAAGCAAAGCCATCAATTCTGTGTTATTGGTTTGTTTACAGTCTTTCCCTATCTCTTACAGTGCGACTTATGCACTTTCGCGACTAAATGGCACCTAAACTGAACCATTGCTCGGTTGATACTGCAACTCAGTGGAGTGATGGGGGGAAAGTTTTGGAATGCATAGGTGACTAATTCACTGACACTACCCCATTCAATAGTTTTGTGCAGCAAAAAAAACTGACACTGTTGTACTTTTTACAACAGCGCGACTGCCGGAAGGTTAAACTTAGCCGTGGTTGAATGTTTCCATTTACCGGAACCAATGGATTAATCTGATCACAAATCGATGACGTCATTTAACCGTGGTTAAATTTGATAGATGTAACCTGGCCAAAATTATTGAAATGTTGTAATATTTATCAAGTATATTGAGTCAGTAATGCTTATTACCACTCTAGGCCTATGATCCCTCAAATAGCTGAGAAGATCTCCTCCTTCCCATCAACTCCATTATGATGAAGTTGGGATCGTTGTCCAAGCAGATGCCCAAAAGTTGCAGGATGTGTTTGTGCTGAAAATTGCCCATCAGCTGGGCTTCTTTCAAGAATTCCCCTTTTTCTTGGTATGAAGCGCCTTTGCGAAGTGTCTGCAAAGAATAATGAGTTATTAATATAACTAATACGTTTATTCATAAATTTTATTGAAACTTAAATGATAGACCGTATTAGATGCTAAAGTGAGATTCATTTCAAACTGTCAGCATTCCTCATAAATAATATGCATGTTTCCCATTCAGCCAATACTGACAGTATAAAGTAAATACAAGACGAGTAGACTCAGTGCTAAACATTGATATTAAAACTTGGATACATTTTAGAATTATGATTATAATAATTTTACGACTAAAATACAGTATAATAACATCTAATATAATATCATGCATCACTTCCTCATATTTTAATAGCTCGAAAACAATTATAGTATCATAGTATATTTCCAGATCAAGCATTCAATAAAGGCCACAATTGAATAGTATTGACTATTGAAGCACCGTAAACTTCATCATAAATCTAAGGTTTTTAAAATTTCTCACTATAGGCTATTCTTTATTTTTCTGGACTCAACTATTATTACACTTTAGTTACAAGTATCAATTTTTATATACAATTCCATCAGTATCAAGTGAAATAGGCTGCATACCTGTAGAAAATAAGAAGGATTTACATAAAAAAAAACAATAATAGAGATCCTCCTCTTTCTCCTCATCCTCCTCCTTCTTCTTCATCTTTTTCTTTCTCTTCTTCCTCTTCTGTCTTCTCCTTATTTCCTTCCTTCTCCTTCTTTTCTCCCTTCTTCTTCTTCTTCGTTTCCTCCTCCTTTTTCAAATAGTATTTTTATCTTCTTCTTCTTCTCCATCGAATATTCTGCTTCTCCTTCTTTCCCTGTCTTCTACTCCTTCTTCATCGAATCCTCTTCTTCTCCGTCGTCACTTTCTTAACCTTCCAATCTTCTTTTTCTCTTCTGCTTCTCTTTCTTTTCCTATCTTCTTCTCCTCCTTCTCCATCGAATCCTCTTCTTCTTCGTCGTCACTTTCTTCTCCTCCAAATCTTCTTCTTCTTCTTCTTCGTCACTTCCTTCTCCTTCAAATCTTCTATGTTCTCCTTGTCGTTCAAATCTTCTTCATTATCATAAGATCATAACTTAATACGCTGAATAAATGAATAATAAATAATAATTGTAAGAAGAAATGAAGGGATGTATGATGTATGAATGAATAGCCTAAATGTACCTACCTTGACAGCGACCCTAGCCTGGACACAACCCTCATCCATGTTGGGCAGTTTGCTGGCGAGGCCCTCGTAGACCTCTCCGAATGCTCCGCTGCCAAGGAACTTGGTCAGTGTGATCTGGTCGCGACTCATGTGAGGCAGCATTGCCAGTTCTCTGTCGCTGGGCACACAGTTGCCAATGTACAGCTCGTTGCTGTTGTGCACTATGCCGCGTGGCAGCTGGCGCAGTGTTGCCAGTTCTACGTCGGTGCCCTGGCTGTTGGATGAGGTGATCGCTTGCAGACTTGTCTTCTTCTTCAGCTGGCGGTGTCTGGAAACTGTTGGCAGGAAGAGATCAGATTAGATTAGAATTCTTTATTCATGTAAGTTGCTATATGCTATATACTCTGGTTTATACACTAATTTACAATGCATGACAGAAGCTAAGATGGCTGAATATTCAACGAATTTAACAAAAATTGAAAGATTATTAATCAGAATAAAGATCGCATGCAATTTCAATTGTAGACAAATAAGAAGGAAGAAGAGGAGGAGGGGAAGAAGAAAAAAAGGAGACGAAGGAGAAGTTGGATTAGAGGAAGAACAGAAGAATAAAATAATGAAGGAAGAGGTGACAAAGAAGAATAGGAGAAGGAGAAAATGGGGAAGATGAAGACGAATAAAAAGACTATAAAGAAGACGAAAAGGGAGGAAAAATATGGAGAAGGGAAACTAGGTAGATTGATTGATTTTTATTATGACGTGCTAGGTGCTAGGTCTCGATAGACTCGTTGCACTAAACAACAGTACAATACAAAACAAATAAACAAGATACAACAGTATTCAAATAAACAAAATATAAGTATTACTAATAAAAACAGTTAACTGTGGAATGTAAGAATAGAATTAAATTGGATAGTATAAATTAAAATAATTATAAGTAGATAATAAAGATAATGTTATGAAAAAGAGAGATGAGAGAATGAGATAAGGAGAAGAGTAAGAGAGATGAGAAAGAAGAAGAAGAGAAGGTAAAGGAGGAGGAGGAGTTTTTCAGATTTCTCCCAATACGAGTATGTAATATCATAGACAAAAGATATATTCATAAAGTGCATAATATTACCATAGATAAAAGATAGCCCAAGAAGATATCCCATGGTATAGGGAGTTATGTTGCAAACTTCACTGTTTACTTACTCAAGCCGATAGTACTAGTAGTTCTTTTTCGTGACGCTGGTAGTCTCTCATATTGTGTGGTTTTTACACTCTCACCCGGCCAAAACAGTAATAATAGACATAAGTTGACCGAACGTGGTGAGGTATGGATCCTCCATACTCTGATATCACTATATAATTATATCATCTTCTTTGAAGATAGGATAAATCAGACTATAGAATTATTCATAATCAATCAGCTGACAAGTGGATTATTCATTGCATGCATTACACACATGTCTGGCCATGTCTATTTCTATAAGGTAGGGTTTCAATATTTTTTTATGATGCGTGTCCATCAGTATCAATATTCTCACATTTGAAAAACAAACTTAATAGGTGATTGAAGATAAAATAAAAAAATGATTAAATGAACTAAATAATTCTAAAGAAATTATAATATTCTCGATTAAAAAAATAAAATTTTCAAAGAGTTGAGAAATATTTTTATCAGATGGAAAGATTATCATGGAACTGGATAAATTGTCATATGGGATACAAATTCAAACGTGAACTGAGTTTATTAATATAAGTGAGTTTTTGATATTGGAGAAAACAAATAACAGTTTTTAAGAGTAGATTATGATTCAACTGTGAATTGTGATTCAACTGAATCCACTAGAGCAGCAGGTGACATATCAGATACTTGTGGGTGAGAAAACTGCGTGAGGTCTACTGTTCACAGAAGTACTAGTAGTGATATTCAATTCCATATGTCAGTATTGATCAGCTATTATTGGTTGAAAAATAAGAAATTGTTCAACAAGAAGAAAAATGTGATTAACTATGAGTAGGAAAAAAGAAGAAGAGGAAAGAGGAAGTGAAGAAGACAGAAGGAATAGAATAATAGGGAGCAGGGGAAGAAGAAGAGAAAGATGGAGAAGGTGAATGAGAAACAGAAGAGGAAAGAGGCAGTAGAGAAGATAGAGGAGTAGAAGAATGAAAATGATGCGGAGGAGAGGAAGAAGAAGATGAAGAAGAAAAAAATTAGAAGGGGGAGTGGAGTAGGAGAAGGTGGATATGAGGAATAAGAAAAAGAAAAAGGAGCATATGAATATAGAGGAGGGAGACTAGGAATTGAAGGTAAAGGAGGAGGAGGAATTTGTATTCTCATTTGGTCTGAATTTTCCAGATCTCTCCCAATACGAGTATGTATTATTATTGTCTTACCACACATAAGGAGCATAATAATGAGCGCCACAGCCATTACGATAACAGGAGGCAGGAACCAGTGCAGGAACATAGTGTAGTCAGGGGTGGCATTGGCATTTAGGGTGGCCGCGCCCCCACCTGTCAGGTCGCACCAGGCACTGGGCTGGCTGTAGTCGCTCCACCCGTAGCGGTTCTTGGCTCGAACGCGGAACTGGTGTTTCAACCGTGTGTCTAGCTCTTTGATTATCCAGTACGTTTCTGCAATGGAAATAGAGTTTTTAAGCTATGAAAATGTCAAATTTTGATAAGCTATGTTAATAAGTTGTTATAATTGGAACCGTTTTAAACAGGCGCTTAAGCGTGGCTACTACAATGGAAATAGAGTTTCTATGTTTTTCTTAGTTTATTGAGTTTCTAAGCTTCTGCAATGGAAATAGAGTTTTTAAGATATGACGATGTCAAGTTTTGATAAGCTATGTTAGTAAGATTAATGATATTAGAATTGGAACCGTTTTGGGGTTGAGCCTGTGGTACTTTTATGTTATGCTATGCACATCAATACAATATAATTTATTAAAAAAAAGTGGGAAAAGTTTTCAAAAAGTAATTGAACAGATTTCAATACTACTACTATACCGTATTGGAGCAATGACTGTGCCAGTGCATAATACACCATCTTCATGACTTTCATAGGCAAAACAGAACGTAATTTCACAAATAAATAAATAAGTTTTCTAGATCGTGTAGTAAGCTGCGACAAATGTACATCCCACTTTAAATGCTGATCAACCATTACTCCAAGATATCTGATACTGCTAACCTTCTCTATTTTATTACAATTAACTGAACACCCTAAATCTACATGACTAAGACAATTTGGAGAATGCAAAACAAGTGACATATTAACTGGCTGATTCTGTATATTCAAGGAAAAAGAGATGTATTTTGTTTTGGACAAATTCAGAGTCAGTTTTCTTCTATCAAGCCATTTTTTTACTTCTCCCAGTCCCCTAGCAGCTGAGTCATATGTGCTAGCCCAGTTTTCTTCATGAAAAATTAAAACTGCATCGTCTGCAAATGACAATATTTTCCCATTGATTAAATTAAGGTTACAAAAGTCATTAATATAGATCAGGAAGAGGCAAGGTCCAATCACTGTTCCCTGCGGGATTCCCATTTTAACAGATTTATATTCACTAACAGTGTTATTGACTCTAACACATTGTTGCCTATTCTTTAAATAACTGCAAAACCATCCCAGTGCCACATCCTGAAGACCAAGGCTACGGAGACAATCAAGTAGACGATCATGGCAAACTGTATCAAAGGCTTTTGCAAGATCAAGAAAAATAGCTATTTGTCTCCTACCTACATCCAAGTTTAAGATTGTTTCTTGAACAAAAGCAGCAATTGCTTCCTGTGTTCCCATCCCCTCTCTAAAACCAAATTGATTTTTTGACAGAATATTATTCAGTTCCAAAAATTTATGTAGCTGTCTCTTTACACATTTTTCAATTATTTTAGCCAAATTCGAAAGTAAACTTATAGGTCTATAGTTGGTAATTTTCCTTTTGTCTTGTGATTTGAATATTGGTTTTACTACAGTTGTTTTAAAAGAATCTGGAAAAATACCTTGTTCAAAACTTACATTAATAATGTGTTTGAGTGGAGAGGCAACAATACTTTTAACAGATTTTAAAACAGATACAGTAATGCCATCATGACCAGGCCCAGATGCACCTCTAAGACTCTCGATCGCCTCCACAACCTCAGTCTCTGATAAATATTGAAAAGTAAAATAATCTTGCGGATTGTGGGGATTGTCTGGTTGCAAATCGTCACCAGGCTCACTAGGAATATTTTGTACCATTTTCTCTCCTATAGAGATGAAAAAATCGTTAAAAGCATTAGCACATATATTGGGATTATCCCTAGCACTATAGACATTACCATCAATTTCAATTTCTTCCAAACACTCCTTCCTTATTTTACAACCAGCTACCTCCCTAACTACATTCCAAGTCCGTTTTACATCATTTTTTTCTGCTATAATACAATCGTTTAGCTTCTCTAATAAGGACTGTCAATCTATTTCGATAACTTCTAAAATAATTTCTCAGATTTAAATTGAATGGTTCCTTTTTACATTTGTTAAATAGAGCTTGCTTTCTTCTAATAGAAAATACTAAACCTTGAGTAATCCATGGCTTGATTTTTTTAAACCTCGAACTAGATTTGGCTACATTTATAGTGGATTTTTCAATATAGCTTTGTAGAGTTGCTACAAAGTTATCTGTTGAAACATTAACATCCCTACTAGAAAATACAGACTGCCAACCCTCAGACTGGATAAGAGACAAAAGACAATGGAAATAGAGTTTCTATGTTTTTCTTAGTTTATTGAGTTTCTAAGCTTCTGCAATGGAAATAGAGTTTTTAAGATATGACGATGTCAAGTTTTGATAAGCTATGTTAGTAAGATTAATTATATTAGAATTGGAACCGTTTTGGGGTTGAGCCTGTGGTACTTTTATGTTATGCTATGCACATCAATACAATATAATTTATTTAAAAAAAGTGGGAAAAGTTTTCAAAAAGTAATTGAACAGATTTCAATACTACTACTACTATACCGTATACTGCACTGAAGTATCTAATTTATAATTTCCTTTTCAATGACTTGTACCTATAGAACGTGAATTAATTTCCATAAAAATAAGGGTGCTGTGTGTTACAAACTATTAAATTGATCTTATGAGGCATTCAATAAGGACAATCTTAACTCAACACTATCCAATAAACACATGAACATACAAATATAAAAATTCAGTTGAACATTGTACGAATGATGTGTCTTAAAAAACACTTTTGGAGTGAAAATGCACTTACATTGGTAGTGACGATCGTTTCGACCTGTTGTTGGTCATCATCAGACTCATGCGAGTGATTCAGGATCGACTCATGCGAATCTGATGATGACCAACAACAGGTCGAAACGATCGTCACTACCAATGTAAGTGCATTTTCACTCCAAAGGTGTTTTTTATACTTTCCTTGCCCTACTACCATAGGTAAGGAAAGTATTGCTTTCCAAAAAAAATTAAGGTACCCAAATTTCAAGTTTTCTATACGTTTCAAGGTCCCCTGAGTCCAAAAACATGATTTTTGGGTGTTGGTCTGTGTGTGTGTGTGTGTGTGTGTGTATGTGTGTGTGTATGTGTGTATGTCTGTGAACACGATAACTCCATTCCTAATCAACCGATTGACTTGAAATTTTAAACTTAACGTCCTTATACCATAAGGACCCGACAATAAGAAATTCAATAAAATTCAATTCAAGATGGCGGATAATTACTAAAAAACCATGTTTTTGACGGTTTTCTCGAAAACGGCTCTAACGATTTTCTTCAAATTTATACCATTGATAGCTATTTATAAGCCCTATCAACTGACATGAGTCTCATTTCTGGGAAAATTGCAGGAGCTCCGTAATATTTTTGTGAAAAATGGCGGATAATCACTAAAAAACCATGTTATTCACGGTTTTCTCGAAAACGGCTCTAACGATTTTCTTCAAATTTATACCCTAGATAGCTATTTATAAGCCCTATCAACTTACTTGAGTCTCATTTCTGGGAAAATTGCAGGAGCTCCGTAATATTCTTGAGAAAAATGGCGAATAATCACTAAAAAACCATGTTTTTCACAGTTTTCTCGAAAACGGCTCTAACGATTTTCTTCAAATTTTTACCATGGATAGCTATTTATAAGCCCTATCAACTGACATGAGTCTCATTTCTTGGAAAATTGCAGGAGCTCCGTAATATTCTTGAGAAAAATGGCGGATAATCGCAAAATAAAAACATGTTTTTCACGATTTTCTCAAAAAATGACTTGACCGATTTTTTCAAATTCATACCCTGTATAGTTATATATCAGCTCTATAAACTAGCATGAGTTTCCTTCCTGAGAAACTAACAGGGGGTCCACCCCATTCTTGAGAAATTTACTTTGTAACCTCCTTCTCGTGCTTGAGGTAGGTGGGTAGAGCAGTTTATTCAAAAGAACACACGTCGATATTTTATTTGTAGAACAGCTGTTTTGACAACTTTTAAAAAATCCTTAAATTTCATAATTCAAACAAAAGGAAAATGTACTCTGAAAACAAAAACAATAGTATAATCGTACTTTTAATAAAATTATTAAGCCGCCAATCGGCATAATGTTATTCCCCTAGATTATCCTCGTTTAAGAATGAGGCTTATAGATCAATGAGCAAGGAAAGTAGTGTGAGTGTACCACACCAGATTTTTAAAATTCAAGTTGAATTTTAACAGTGAAAAGTATGGAGATGCAACAGAGTAATGATGTGTCGTTGGTAGGTGTTAGGCCTACTCGCCTAGTCACTCACCTGTTTAGGTGTTCCAAATACAATTTGTATAAACCTTCATAAACAGTTTATAATGTATCTAGTGTGGATATCATCATTATTCAATTTGTAGCCATGTATTTTAGTATGGTTATTCATGTATGATTTTTTTTGTCAGGTGTCCGAAACTGAGTCCCGACTATGCGATCGGAGCACGGGTTACCAGCTAGTCTCATTTCGGACACCTGACAAAAAAATCATACATGAATAACCATACTAAAATATTTTAGAAATTTGACCAACTAAAAACTAGATGTAATGAAATCTTGAAGAATTGAAATACGCCTATAACCATCCTCGGTTATTTAAGAATCTATATACAAAATGTCAAGTTGATCAGTCCAGTAGTTCAGACTTGATGATGCGTCAAACATAACTTTCCTATCCCGTACGTGCATAAGCCAGTTCTTTCCCTTATTAATAGTACAGATTAGAACAGTCTTCATATTATTTTAAAAATACAATAGCTCATAACCTTTAACCTTCTACCTTAAACCTTAAAGCCTGTATACTTTCTTCACCTTAGTGTGGGACCACATTAGGCGTTTTTCAAGCGTTTTTAGACTAGCCGGCAGGGCAGACAGCTCTCCGATTGGCTGATCAGCTGATTCTCGAACGTCAACTCAATCAAACCCGACTCGTCTGAAAAACGCCTTATGTGGTCTCACCCTTGGGCTGGGCGTACACTGGTCAGTCAGTACAAGACTAGTCCCGTTTAGTCACAATATTGTTGCTTATGAAGACATGTCTTCACTGACTAATCAGTGTGAGTTGCGTCATAAGCAACAATGTGAAGTATTGTGACTAAACGTGTCTGATTATGTCTTGTCTTGACTAACTGGTGTACGCCTAGCCCAAGTCAAGTCCTGAAAGATTCAAGTGATCTTAAACTCTGTGTAAATCTTATTTGGAAGAAGAGATCGTGGACGTGCCAGGAAGAGATGGGTTGATTTTAGAGGCACAGAGATTCGGAACCGGTAATGATTCCTAACCTGTTAACCTTTACTTTTCGGTCTAAACCTTTAGTCCACGTTGTACACCTTTTTGCCAATGTATTTGGCACTCAATCCATAAAAATTTCAACTCTATGCTAATCCATATTATAGTGAGGTCCACGTTATAATGACAGTGTTTTTATAGCAATGGTATTGCTATCATTCAACAAAGTTGATAGCCCTATCTCTTTCTCGCTTTGCTCTGTTGCCAGATCATCTTTTGACAATGTAGAATTAATAATTAATCAACTAAATATTTTATCTTAATTATGTAAATTCATAATGAAATTATTAAAAAATATAATTTAATGCTTCATAAAATATAATTGATTATTTTAAACGAGAATGAACAGTTAATATTACATCAATAAACCTGTATCAGCTACCGTCTATAGAAGTCATTGACAAGACAGAGGATCGCAATGTTTTTCTCCTATCTTTCTTCACTGCCATTATAATGTGGACCTCATTATAATTGTTGTTTCACTCACCAGTGCCATTATGATAGAGCACCCACTCTTCGCCGGGAGGTGTGTGGTTGGCTTCCCGTTTGTCACGCGTCGCCTCTTCGGAGTGACTGTGTCTGCCCTCCAGTGCCATCTCTTGGTCACCAGCCGAGTGACTGTGCCTTCCCTCCAGTGCGTACAGCTCTATGGTGCCTCCGTTCTCCCTGGCCGCCTCCCAGGCCACCTGGTACACCTCGCCGCGGAGGTGCTGTAGGGTGGGGGTACCGGGAGGGGTGGGTCGGTCACCTACAAAACAAACAAATATTGAAAATTGGAAAATAATAAACATTGAAAAATAGTGGAAATAGTTGATTGGAAACTGGTAAATTGAAACAGTAGTGTAAATCCTATACTATTAAACGAGCAACGTCTGTTTATAAGTTTAGATGTTTAATTGTTTATATATGTTTGTATTTCACCGGAACTCGAAAACGGCTCTAACGATTCTCACTAAATTCAGAACATAGTAGGTTCATAATATAAAGATTCGATTGCACTAGGTCTCATCACTGGGAAAATTCGCTGAAGGACATTAAAAGGATAATCATTATTCATCCTTGGAAAAACAGTTGATAATAATTATTTCGTCGTCTGTTGGTGATGGAAGTGAGTGAGCGAGTTCATGTGTGTGGGACTGTGTCAAAATGATGACTCAGCTTTTGAACTTTTGTAATCATTCAATCAGGTACTTAGTGCCGGTTGCAAAAAAAGCCGGGTTATTTTCAATCCTGATTAATTCCAGTAGAACCATCTTTTTGAAATTGTCTTCTCTGATTTGGTTCACGTGAAGTTAATCAGGATTAAAATTTAACCGGCTTTGTGCAACTGGGTTTTTGCGAGGGAAATTTTTGCATTCCTCTGGGAATTAATCTCAATTTACTGTGATTAGATAGAACATTTCTTATGAATGTTATTATAATTTCTTCTTTCGTAATAAATTTTCCATGCTTTTGTACTCCAGAGCGAAGCTCGGTCCCCGATATTAATTATTATGTGGGTCCAAAAATCTATAAAATATTCTCAGTAGTATTATTTGAATCTTTAAAAATGAGAATATTAATCGAATATTGTATTTGTATTGATAATACATGGGTGGAGAAGTGGGAGAGTTGTTTCAAATAGATTGGTAGGTTGTGGATCACCTCAACAATTACAATGTGGTGGTAATAGTTGATTGAGAATTGTTAAATTGTTGCAGTAGTGGAACTATGTATATTCATGTAAATATGTATATCGTACATAAAATTCCGGATGATTACAACAGTATTGAAAATAAGATGGTTCAAAAATCATAAAAAAATCGGGATAGTGAGAATAATTATTTTAATATTGATTTTTTTATGGAAAATAGATGGTTGATAAAAACATTAGAAGAAGAACGAGGAGAAGATAAAGTAAATAAGGAGAAGATGAACAGAGAAGAAGACGAATCTTTTTCTCCTTTCTTTGTTTTCTTATAAAGAAGGGAGATGATGAGGATATTATAGATTGGTGATCGTTTGGTAGACTGTAGATTATTTGTCAAATGATGAGTACTTAATTAAGAGTTTCAGAAGAAAGTTAAAACTTGGACAGTTTAGCTCACGTTCTCATTGTGATAACGAAAGTTTTAACGGAAGTTTCATTATCAATCTATCTAAATTTGAAATTCTTTGTTTTATTCTGATTCATAGTTTCAGATTGAAGATTTGGTGTTGAAATTGAAGTGAACATAACCTACATAATATTTGGACAATTTGTGACAAAATCAGGAAATTGAAGAAGTTTTGGGCAATAGCCTGTTTTTTCTTTTCCGACTATTGTATTGTTCGCTCTATCTAATAAATAAATAAATAAATAAAAATAATATTCACTTGAAAATTAAAAATCAAAATACTCTTTCCAACATATATCTTTATTTTTCACAACATGGTTCAATTTTAAAGTTATTCTATCATTGAAGATATTCACTGTACAAAGAATTTCACTTTCAAGTTTCAGTAATGATTATCTCATATCTGATTATGACATATCTCCATACAATAGGAACGAAATGTTAATGCATCAGTTATTTGCTTAGCCAATGCTGTTATTTTCTTTACTTGTTTGTATTATTTTTTTGTAATGTCACAACAATAAATTAATTTGAATTTAAATTTAATGAGAAGCAATGAGGTTATTTGTAAGTATAAAATGAAACTTACTGTAGAATGATGAATTTTGGAATTTTCATAAAAGTTCTGATAGGAAGGGGATTCAAATCAGTTATTGTTTAGTGAATTTTCTAAACTCACCCAAAGTTCTGAACGTAAATCGGTCGTCAGGATGCCAATAAAATGGCTCAGCTGTCGGTGAGTAGAGCATATTCAGTCGGAATTTGTACTTGGTTTTTGGGCTCAGTCTTTCCATGTAGAAGTAGTTGATGCCTTCTGTCGATGTGTGGGACACCGCTACTGTTGTCCATCCGTCTGTGGTCGAGTTGTAATACTGCATTTCATATCTGACAAATTTCAACAATTTTATTAGTGTTGTTAGACTAAAAATATTGGAGATATCGTCGCTACCTATTTTTTGTAATAAGATTCCAGTTCAAAGCCATAACCATTCTTTTATGATAATCAATAAAATAATAATTTTTATTTCCAATCAGACAGAACATAAAATACAATCTTTCCAAGCATATAAAATACAATGAAAATGTTCAAGGTAATAATTGAATAGACTTAAAACGTTGTCAAAAATCCACTGTGATTAAATAAAAATTAATATTATACAGGAGCATGCTTTGACAACGTTTTAAGTCTATTCAATTATGGAAAAGTTCCACAACATCAACATTCACGCTACAAACTTAATTCAAGGTAATAATTTAGTTCTAAAATAATTAATAAAAATACACGAAAAAAATATTCTACAATGTATTTTGTGAAAAACAAATCTCTTTATAGATTTTCATGAAAATTTCAAATTTTCGAACATTTTTGGAAAATTGTTTCCTAAATATAAATAGGTTATATATGATAAATATATTCCAGCTTCTGAATGAAAATTTCAACCATGGTAGGTACTGTTTTAAGAGATGATTCTGGAATAATGATTATTATCAAATTATCTGACAAAACATTCGATCCTTAAACAAGCTTTAGAAAATACAGAGTGTTCTAAAAGAAACTACCCATGGGATTCTGAAACCTAACCTTTAGATGTTTTGTGTATTTGACAACTCTGTATTTAGATTTTTCAACATTATTTGCCCTTGTAAAGACCAATTCTCCATTGTTGAAAAATTATATTTGGAGAAATTATTTTGTTTACCATACAATATACTATCAAAAATATAAATTATTTCGTAATTTTTTTGTGTTCCTTGTCTCAATGAATCGAACCTCGTGAAGGGTGACATGAAGCTTCAAGATTCGATTCAAATTATTCTCTCTCTCTACATCATGAAAATGTCAAACTCCTGAGAAACCTCTCACTCTTTAAACGATTAGTTGCACTCCAAGGGTTGAGCTCCAAGATCCCCTAGAATAAATTGAATAGAGAAAATCAAAATTACTTGAGAATTTGATCTACTGAAATTCATTGATATATAGTAGGCCTACTTACTGTAGATAAGGAGTGCTGGGAATCCTAGGGTCCCAAGAGATATTCAAAGAATACGGCTGTGCTTCTACCAGAGTTATATTGTTTGGCAGCGGATAGGTTTTCACTGAAATCGAACTTGTTTCCGAAAACATGTCCGTGCTTTCTGAGTAGGCTCGAACCTTAAAATTAGAAAAATAGGTCTCTATTATCAAAAACATTGAATAAATTTAAAAACGACAATTTGATAAGCAGAAATTGAGGTTTGAAAGAACAGTCTAATAAATTAAACTATTGTTAATTTCGTGCATACAAAATTGGAAAGTCATATGATTTCCCTTGTTTGGAAGCCTGATACATGATAATAAAAAATTAAATAATATATGATAAATAAAAATAATAAAATTAAATAATACATGAAATATATATAAAAATAATAAATAAAATAATAGATGAGTTGAAATTGTTTAAAAGCACGCTATTGAGATGACTGAATGGAACCTCTGTTAATTTTTAACACACAATTTTCTTCAATATTTGATTCCATTACGAACTGCTTGTTAAATAATCACTTTCAAACAACTAAATTACGACATGGCAGTCAGGTATTTATAAAAATAAAAGCTATTACTTCTTATAGCTTCTACTCAATAGCTTTTATTAATATGTCGTAATTTAATTGTTTTAAAATGACAAAATTTTCCTTGTTTGGGAACCTTTGAAGTGGGAACTTTGAAGTTTCATTATTGACAAATGTAGAAGTCTTCACTAGCATGGTACCCATGCTAAGTTTAATGGCAGTGGAGAAAGATATGAGTACCCAGTAACATCGAACTTTTTTTGAAAATGTATCTTTCCATAAGCAACTGATGATCTTCTGTATCTTCTCAGAAGCAACATGTTGCATCCGAAAAGATACACAAGGAGCTTTTTAGAGTTACGTCCTTTCAGTACAACATCAGCTGACATTTGTTCAGCATGCTTTTTCCATTGTTGGTGATACGTTGCAACTCTCTAATTCATTGTAACTTACATAAATAAAGAACTCTAATCTAATCTAGTTCACGAAGAATCTCTGTATGTGGGTTAAATGGAAGAAGGGGCTCTTATTACCCCAATTCCGCCCACTTCACTTTTATTGTAAAGTGTAGAAAAAGTCATTTATATATCTATCTATGTAGTTTACTGTCTAAACATATTAATTCATTGTATAATTACTTTTCCCATCTTTTTGGATTATTTTACGCATATGAATATTTGGATGATTAGCATTTCATAGTCCAATAAGGTACATCAAGCAGAGCCATCAATTCTGTGTTATTGGTTCGTTTACAGTCCCCGTATACAGTGTTTTCCCATCTTATGCACTGTCGCGACTAAATGACACCTGAAGACTGAACCATTGCTCGGTTGATACTGCAACTCAGTGGAGTGATGAGGGGAAAATTATGGAATGCATCACTGTACCACCCCATTCAATAGTTTTGTGCAGCAAAAAAACTGACACTGTTGTACTTTTCACAACAGCGCGATTGCCGGAAGGTTAAACATTTTTGTAGACTTACCGAGATGGAGTACTCCTGGTCGGCATTGAGTTTATGTAGGTCGACGGCATACAATCTGTCGCCGCCCTCTTGGTCCCTGAGTACCGGCTGTTCGCCGTTGCGCCGCACCCCCTGCACGGCTCCCTCCATCCGCCACAGCACGGCGTAACGCACCGCGTGTGTGTGCGGCTGCTGGGGGGGCGTCTCCCAGGACACACGCACTGCCAGGGGGTCCAGAACGGTCACGCGTAGGTTGTTTGGTAGCAGGGGTGCTGCGAATATACAGTGCAACTTGGTTATAAACGTCATTTAGACGAAACAAATAGAAAAAACGAATACTGGACTAGAGACACAAAGTAAGAAGAATACTGGATTAGAGAAAGAAAGAAGGATAGTAGAAGGAGAAAGACGAATTCTAGACTAGAGATGTAATAATACTTGACTAGAGATGTAATAATACTTTACTAGAGATGAAATAATACTTTACTAGAGAAAGAAAGAATGAAAAATACTAGAGGAATAAAAAAGAATACTGGACTATAGAAAGAAAGAAGAGTACTGGAGAAAGTACTCTTTCTTAGTACTTCTTACTAAATCACAGAATGAAGTTTGTAAATAGTAATAATAACACGCAACAAGCAACTTATAAACTTATAGTCCAGTTAATATAGACATGAAAAAGGGGGTGTTCTTGCAATTTATATTGTAGTTCTGATTTTTTAATATGTTATTTGGGTACATAAGAGAAGTCCAGGACCAATTTCTTCATGCAAAATTTCCTTGTGATTTTTTCTTCAAATTTTACTCATTTTTGAAAAATTATAACTCAGTACTCATTGGAGATAGAGAGTTTCGAATGATCTCATTTTTTCAGAATTTTATAATCTAAAAAAAGGCGCGAGCAAATTTTTCTGTCAGAGTACGAGATTCTGCAGAAATAGCTGAAAACTGGAAAATGAGCCGAAAATACGAGGTTTTTGGGCCACTCTGTATCTAGCACAAGGAAATTTTGCATGAAAAAATTGGCTCTGGACTTCTCTTATGTACCCAAATAATATATTGAAAAATCAGAACTACGGTATAAATTGCATGCACCAATGTATAATAGTGACTGGCCTATTATACCCCAACACATGTCATTCATAGTGGGGTGTATATTTATTCATTAAATTATCTATGCCTATTAAGAAATTATTCAATGCTTAAAACTTCTTTGTTGTATTTGTATTAAATGTTATAGTATTCAAATTTATATTGTAATCGTTTTTGATGAATAAACTTTGATTTGAATTTACGGTCCCGTTCAGGTTAATGAGCAGCGATGGCGAATAAGAAAAAATGAATAAATAGAAACATTAATAAAAGGAGAAAATTAATATAGTAGGCTTCGTTAAGGCTCAAAGAATAAGGTGGTTGGGGCATGTGATGAGGATGAGTGAGGCTAGAACACCAAAAATAGTATTCAATAGCAAGTTGCACAGCAGACGAAAAATGGTAGGCCAAGGAACAGGTGGGTGGACCAAGTGATGGATGACCTGAGAAAGATGGGGGTGAGAGGATGGAAAGAAAGAGCCATGAACAGAGAAGAATGGAGGCGTGTTGTGAAGGAGGACAGGGCTCACCTAGGGCTGTAGCGCCGGATAAACAAAATAAGGAAACTTTGATTTGAAAGAAAGAATTACGAATACTAGAGGAAGGAAGAATAATACAAGAGAGAGAAAGACAAGGTATGAAAATTTGCAACTTCATGCAAGTTTCGTGAACTCGAATCAAGTTGTTAACCATAATTTTATGTGAAGCAGAAGAAAAATGAATATAGAATTCGTGGAAGAAGAAGTATCAGTATGAAGAAGAGATTTGTATGAACGAAGTTTCAAGTAGAAAGAAAAAAACAATATATTAATATATTAGTGAAATGTAATGAATATTTTATATTGAAATGTATTAATAAAAAATTGTTACCTCCGGGCGTTGTTTGTATGACGGCTGATGGTCCCAATACTAGAGGCATGCCCTGCAGTTCACTGTAGTGATTCTCAAATGCCACAAAGAATGAGTAGTTGGTATATGGCTGTAGTCCATGGACTTCCACTATTCGGTCGAACGTTTTCTGTAAATTAATTACATTCAATTTGATCTGCAATTTTTCTATCAATTTGATCATGAATAGGCTACTGTATTCTCTTCTTCAGATACCATAAAAAACAAAGTGTTTGGAACGGATATCAACAATAATTCCAGTAAAATCACATTTTTCGGTGAGTCAAGTAATACACAACAAGATTATGATCTACATAATTATTTCTATTATAGTGAGGTCCACGTTCTAATGGCAGTATTTGATTAACATTGATGTTGCTACCCTTGTCTATAATTCGCAAATATCATTCGACGCTATATCCTTTTGTAGCTCCACAACGTTGCCAGATGGTTTTTCAACAATGTCGAAATATAGCCTAATTAGTTCTCAAAATATTTCATCTCAATTATAAAATAAATGTTATTTAAACATTGAAAGATATATTTTATTGTCAAATAAAATATAATTGATTATTTTAAACAAGAATGAACAGTTGATATTTCATCAAATATACCAGTATCACCTTTCTCTTCTATAGACGGCAGTAGAAAGATAGAGAATCGGAAACGCTGTTCTTTCATCTTTCTTAACTGTCATGATAACGTGGACCTCACTATATTATTATTATACACATTTTTATATCCAAACAAGCTGGAGTGTCGTCTGCACTATAGTGAAGTCCACGTTATAATGGCAGTGGATAAAGATAGACGAATAGCGATGCCGACTCTCTGCATTAATTAATTATATTTCTACACTGTCAAAAACATGATTGGCATCGTTGTGGACCTAGAAAAGGATAGTACCACCGGTTTTGTCGAATGATAGACAAGGATAGGAAAACCAAAGTTGATCAAATACTGTCATTATAAAGTGGACCTCACTATAGTGGTATAACCACAGAATAGATACAAAATGGAAACTAACAATCAAACGCCTATCCAACCAATGCTTAAACTTTCTAACAAGATGGCAGATTTTTGTGCCAGGGTACTAGCCGAGTTTCCATTCTGTATCTATTCTGTGGTATAACACAGTTATGAATATTTCTGCATAAGGGTGTGATCACATTGAATACGGTACACATAATTTTATAGCAAGTGCACGTCAGTTCATGCATGAGCCGGAAAACAAAACTTGAAAAGTGTCATTGAAACCCGTTGTGACTTGCATGTAGCTGCTCACCCTGAACGCAACCAGCAAGTGCACGCGTTCAGTGTGTATGTTCCTATTGCTCTTTCCAGATTTTGTTTCTTATCTCTCATCTGCACGCTTGGTCATGCATAAACAAACTTTGCACATATACACATTGAATGTGATGCAAGGATATGACTACACTTTAAGGCCCGTTTGCAGATTCTCTGTTTAAACGGAGAAATGTCAGCTGTTCGTTTAAGCCCCGTATGAAACACATTATGATAAATTCAACCATATCCACAAGTAAATGTGGTTTAGCTTTAAACGTAGTGATAGCATATGACCCTAAGACGTTTTTCTTCATCTTTATATTATTGAACAGTAGGGTGACAAATTGATGTAACTCACCAGAAAACTACACATCTTGATATCCTCCAAACAAGTGGGCGTGTCGTCTGCACTGGTGGTCACCCCGTAGAAGACGGTGAACTGCACAGTGGCGAGTGACACGTTGCCACAATCTCTGTCTCTGTTGGGTGCGGGCAGAGCGAGAGTGATGGAGTCGCTGGTACTGTTCACCATCTCAGCTGCCCCGGGTTCTTTGGGGGTCAAGCATCTGGCCACTGCAAATTTATTTATTTATGATACACAAGACACAAATTATTGAAATGAAAATTTGTCAATTTTAAAATAAAATTTTTATTGTCAATAAACATTGTTTTTTGCCAATTTTATTCATTGACAAAAATTAATTAAGTTCTTCTGTAACTGTCTACTTAATTGAGTAGGGTGTTAGGAACCAGGCAACTGGAAGAGCATGATTTGCTAGTCTGTTTATAGAACAGTCGAATATTCTGAACAGATTGAAATGTTTGATCAATACTATTGATCTTTGTTGTTACGGATGGAAGTTTAAATTTTTGAGAAAATTGAGATTATGTATGACTACTTGAGAGAAATAGATATAGTGAGATCCACGTTATAATGACTTTGGAGAAAGATAGGGAACAGCGTTGCCGATTCTCCGCCTACTATAGAGGCATATATGTTTAACATAGCTTATATATATATTTATTTATTCAATGATGCACAAGACACAAATGATTAAAATGAAAATTTGTCAATTTTAAAATTAACAATTCATTGACAGAAAATTAATTAAGTTCTTCTGTAACTGCCTAACTGTCCATTTAATTGAGTTGGAAAGATAGGGTGGTGGAAAATAATA
Organism: Nilaparvata lugens; assembly: GCF_014356525.2. NCBI lineage: Eukaryota > Metazoa > Arthropoda > Insecta > Hemiptera > Delphacidae > Nilaparvata > Nilaparvata lugens. The sequence goes on along the minus strand of NC_052510.1, from coordinate 6,696,693 downwards.
ATTGTAAGAAAGAAATCATTGAAAGTAGGCTAATGGATAAAAATCGCATCATTGTGTGATTATCTAAAATGGTATCATTGAGAATAAATAATGGACATGAATTTTGAAGATAACGATTGAAGCAAAATTTAAAATTATTCAAGTTTCAGGTTCAAAATTAGTTGATACTCGCAATAGAGGATTATATTAATAAAATGTGATGGAGCTATATTCATCACTACAATAGAAGGGTGCAGGCTACATGATTATTTCACTCACCAATCCAGATCCATTGCATTGGCTGTAGAATGAAGAGTTTAACTTGAAAATAGGCTCTTGCATGGAAAAACTTGAATTTGAACTAATCCTACGTATTAACTACTATCATGAATAATAATTTCATTGATTGGATCTTAATGATCTTCATCATTGAATGTTCAAATGATCGTTTCCAAAAATTGTTTCAAGTTTCACCAGTAGAACAATATTTTCACTTTTTGTGTAGTTGAGAAGTTGATATTGCGGTAATTATTCATAACGAATGAAAAAGACTAAGAAATTGTCAAAAAACCACAGATTTATTGATACTTAAAAAGACCGGTTTCGGTTATTACACCATTGTCAATCTCTGATAAACGTTTGACAATGGTGTAATAACAGAAACCGGTCTTTCTAAGTATCAATAAATCTGTGGTTTTTTGACAATTTCGTAGTCTTTTTCATTCAATAGAACAATCTTGTTGAGAGTTACACTCTGATAACAGTGATTAATATTGTTTTTTTTTAAATACAATTAAATCTCTAATAATTGTAAAATTAGAATACAATCTTTCTGAGACAGGTCTGTGAATGTTTCCCCCACACTCCACAAGAATGTTGTACTATTTGAAAATAATTCGAATGATTATGGTAGTGTTTGGAAATAAGGATACCAATTTAATTATTTGGGAATTGTTACGAAATCTCACCAGGATAGGCCCATGAATTTGGATTGATGTATAGATTAGAATTGGTTTGGAACCGTTTTGGGCTTCAGCCCACAATAATGTTGTACTATTTGAAAATAATTCAAATGATTATGGTAGTGTTTGGAAATAAGGATACCAATTTAATTATTTGGGAATTGTTATGAAATCTCACCAGGATAGGCCCATGAATTTGGACTGATGTATAAATTAGAATTGGATTGGAACCGTTTTGGGCTTCAGCCCACAAGAATGTTGTACTATTTGAAAATAATTTGAATTATTATGGTAGTGTTTGGAAATAAGGATACCAATTCAATTATTTGGGATTGTTATGAAATCTCACCAGGACAGACTCATGAATTTGGACTGATGTATGAATTAGAATTGGATTGGAACCGTTTTGGGCTTCAGCCTGTGGTACTTTACTAGAAGATGTATTACTCTGGATGATTGAATACATTTCGCGTCATATATTATAGAATTATTGGTTCACAATCAATTTCAATCCCTTCACAGATTAAGAATTGAATTTTTTGAAAGTTTGAACGGAATCTCACCAGGATAAGGGCCAAGCCCATACGAGGCGTTTTAGACAAGTCGGCAAAGCAGGAAGCTCTCCGATTGGCTGATAATCAGCTGATTCCCAAACGCCAACCAATCAGTTAATCGAAGAGCTTCCTGCCCTGCCGACTTGTCTAAAAACGCCTGAAAAAACACTTCATTCAGCTTGGCCCTCAGGTTGTAACAGTTGTCCTACACGAGAATGATATTAAAAATGGAATCAGTTTGATTGACATCTCACCAGGATAAGGTTGTAGATGTTGTCCTACTGCGGCGATGCTCCTAACACCGTTGGCCTTGAAAGCGGTGACGCCATTGGTGAGATCGGCGGTGACCATGTGGTGGGGGGAGGCAAGAGACCGACGCCCCTTGGCCAGCGAGTAGACGCGGCCCTCCGTCGCATTCGACCAGTAGACCAGTTTGTGGTCGGCTGTTATAGAGGTGGGTGGTAGGCCTGCAAATCAATGAACAAAAATACAATCTCGAATGGAATACGGAAGATGATCTCAAATTAGAAGAAGAGAGGGTGAGGAGAAGGATGAGGTGAAGAGTGTGAATGAGGAGAAAAGGATAAGGAACAGGTAGAGGAAAAGGTAAGAGGGGAAGGAAGGTGAAGAAGAGGAAAAGAAAGAAGAGAAGAAGATTAAGAGGAAGGAAGAAGAGAAAGAGGTAGATCAAAAGGAAAGAGGAAGATGAAGGGGAGAGAGGGAAGAGGCAGAGGAAAATGAAAGAGAGGGAGTAGAAGAAGAAGACGAGAAAGAAGTGGGAAAAGATGGAGAGAAAGAAAAAGAAGAGGAAAACAAAAGAGATAGATGAATGAACTAGAGGGAGAGAAAGGGGAATATTAGGAGGATTTAGGTAGAAGAAGATGGAGATGAGACAAGATAGAGGAAGAAGAAGAGGAAGAAGAAGAAGAAGAAGAAGAAGAAGAAGAAGAGGGAGAGAAAGAAAACGAAGAGAAAAACAAAAGAGGAAGGAGAAAAAGAAAAAAGAGGAGGAAGAAGATGGAGATGAGACAGGAAAGAGGATGAGGAAGAACAAGACAAAGAAGAAGATGAAGAAGAAGAAGTTGATCAGAAGGAGAGAAGATGGTGAGGAGAAGGAGAACAGATGGTGAGAGGAGAAGAAAAGGAAAAGAAGAAGAGGATGAAGGAGAAGGAGGGGTGAAGATGATGAGAAGAAGAGGAAGAAGAAGAAGTTGATTAGAAGGAGAGAAGATGGTGAGGAGAAGGAGAACAGATGGTGAGAGGAGAAGAAAAGGAAAAGAAGAAGAGGATGAAGGAGAAGGAGGGGTGAAGATGATGAGAAGAAGAAGGGGAAGAAGAAGAAGAGGAAGAGGGAGAAGGAGATGGGATGGTGAGGAGAAAGAGAGGAGTGGTGAAGGTGATGGGGAGGAGAAGAAGATTGATTCTTGATTATGAAATATGCAACATAAAAATGGTAAGCCTGTGTTTTCCCATACTAATATACAATTCTACAATTTGTTGGCAATTCTACAATTTCTTGAAAATTCTACAATCTCTAGACAATTCTACAATAATTTCTATAAAACTCTACCATTTCTAGACTATTCTTAATTTCTAGAAAATTCTACAATTTCTAGACAATTCTAATACTTCTAGGAAATTCGAAAATTCTGCAATTTCTAGACAATTATACAATTTCTAGAAAATTCTAAAATTTTTAGCCAATTCTACAATTCCTAGCCAATTCTACAATTTCTAGAGAATTCTACAATATTTCAGGACTATTCTACAATTTCTAGAAAATTCTACAATTTCTATGTGAACTGACCAGCGTTGCCAACTACAGTAGTGTTCACCAGTAGATTACAGTGGCATCCACTGAGATCAGCATCCAGTATGTGATTGTGGGCACTGTCCACCCAGATCAGTCTCAGTTGGGGCTCTCTCTCACCCTCTCCCTCCCCCTCCCTGTCCGATTGCAGGTGACTGCTCTGGTCGAGGGTGATGGTCGCCCCCACGTTGGGGCTATCTGGGCACGTACAGGGGGTTCGCGATTTTCTGAAAAAAATGAAAAGTTGATAGATCAATTTTTCAATAATTGAAAACTTGATATTTCTATTATTTTAATATGATTGCTTTGTAGTGAGATGGTGAAAAAACTGTAAGTATTCCTCATAGATAGCTTCATTGCTTTACCTTCCAACCAATGCTGTCATTTGAAATGGAATCTACAATAAAATTATTATTAAACAAAAATCAAAATTAAATGCTGTAAATCACCTCGAACACTTTTGCTACTGCAAATATTGACAACAGGGTTGACAGCTAGATGGAAACCATGAGAGCTACTATCCAAAAATTATTATTTTCTATTGATGTATTATTATTTATAATTTATGTATTATTATTTTTTATTGATGTATTATTATTTATAATTTTTGTATAGTAGCTCTCATCGAATTTCCATCTAGCTGTTCACCCTGTTGTCAATATTTGCAGTAGCAGAAGTCTTCCTGGTGATTTACAGTATTTAATTAGGATTTTCGTTGAATAATAACTATACATTAATTAGCATTTGAACAAATGCAATCTCTAATTTAACTCCATCTGTTAAATGGAATCTGTCAGCGTTCATTTTAATAAATAATATCAAGATGCTTCGTCGTTCAACCAATGTTTAACTGAATTTTAGTAGTAAAATTAGGTACTACTCACTAGTATATATTCTTAACTCACCTTGATGGAGACGAGTTTCTCGAAAAGAAGTCTTGTATGTTTGATCCATCCGAAGGACTTTTCATAAGTTTTCCCAGATGATTCGGTTCCAGCTCGACCCAGTAAAGCATGCTGTAATTCAAATAAGAAATATTATGGATTTTATGTTATTTTGTTTAATTCAAGGTTCATATGAAAATAGTCAACTTAGTAAGCCTATTTACAAGACTATAGTGAGTTCCACGTTATAATGACAGTGGATAAAGATAGAAGAATAGCGATGCCGATTCTCTGCATTAATTAATTATATTTCTACACTGTTAAAAACATAATTAGCATCATTGTTGACCTAGAAAAGGATAAGACCACCGGCTTTGGCGAATGATAGACAAGGTTAGCAAAACCAAAGTTGATAAAATACTGTCATTATAACATGGACCTCACTATAGTAGGTTCATGAAAATAGTCTACACATATACCGGTAGTACTCACAAGACTAGTGGAATCTACCAATATAAATGTCATAGTATCGCTCATAGGCTCTCATTATAAGCTTGCACAGTTATTATATTCTCTTGAAGAATGTGCAGGTGTGCTCTATACTCTATATATAGTGACCTTCCAATTAATTTGAGTTAAAATCTGAATAGTGATTAATGAATTTGATGAAGAGTAGGCTACTGTGATCCAGTATCTGGGGTAAATTAATAGGGTATCCACCCTATTAATTTGAATTAGGGGGTAAATTAATAGGGTATCCACCCTATTAATTTGAATTAGCATTTTTAATTCTCTTTTGTATTTTACTATCCTGTTTTTGTAAGTCAATTGTGACAAAGAATTTTTACTTTCCTTGCCCTATTACCGTAGGTAAGGAAAGTATTGCTTTCCCAAAAAAATTGAGGTACACCAATTTCTAAATTTCTATACGTTTCAAGGTCCCCTGAGTCAAAAAAAGTGGTTTTTGGGTATTGGTCTGTATGTGTGTGTGTGTGTGTGTGTGTGTGTGTGTGTGTGTGTGTGTGTGTGTGTGTGTGTGTATGTGCGTCTGTGTACACGATATCTCATCTCCCAATTAACGGAATGACTTGAAATTTGGAACTTAAGGTCCTTACACTATAAGGATCCGACACGAACAATTTCGATCAAATGCGATTCAAGATGGCGGCTAAAATGGCGAAAATGTTGTCAAAAACAGGGTTTTTCGCGATTTTCTCGAAAACGGCTCCAACGATTTTGATTAAAGTTATACCTAGAATAGTCATCGATAAGCTTTATCAACTGCCACGAGTCCCATATCTGTAAAAATTTCAGGAGCTTCGCCCCATCTATGCAAAGTCTGATTTTAGATTCTCAATAATTATCAAGCTTCAGATACAATTAAAACAAAAAATTTCGAGTGGAAAAGATTAATAATTAATGTTTAGTAACATTTTCACCTAAAATTAAAAATAAGCTCGAAATTCAAGAAAATGTGATTATCCAATTATTGCAAACTGTTGGCAACTGTTGATTCTATTTAATCATTCACTATGAAGAGATAGCAGAGCTCGTGTGTCTCCAGCGTTATTTCCCTATCACCAGCTGGCTCAAATCTTTGAATACTAGACATGAGATGCGCGGGAACACTAGCGTCAGGTGATCAATCTTCATAAAGGCAAGGAAAGTTGTGTGAGTGCGCCACACCAGATATTTTTATTTGAGCATCCACTTGTACAAGTATTTAGTATTGGAATGATCGATAGTGGAAAATCAGGTGAACCTCTAAAAGCCGCGTTTACACCAAAGTTATTAACAAAATGTTAATAACTTAATTCTTATAGATTCTATTAGATTGAACGGAACTTGACAAACACATATGATCATCATGTGTATGATAAGTTATGTTGAATCTAATAGAATCTATAAGGATTAAGTTATCAATATTTTGTTATTAACTTTGGTGTAAACGCGGCTTTACTGTTTCAATCTAAATTTTTTTATAAGGGCCAAGCCACATGGAACGTTTTTCAGGCTTTTTTCAATCGTTCTGGGAGTCGACAGGGCAGGAAGCTCTCCGATAGGCTGATTGGGTTGACGCCTGAATGAACGCTTGAAAATATGTCTGAAATAACTCTTCATGTGGCTTGGATCCAAGTTGAACTAATATTTCGGTTTCCCCAATCAAGTTTTGAAAGCAATTTATTGTTATCATCATCATCATCATCACCACATCATCAGTTATATCATTCCAAAATGTTGATATGAGTTGTGTACTTATAGGTTTGAAGTTAATTTCTACTGTATTATTGATACATTTTAATATAATTGAATGAAAAAGACTAAGAAATTGTTAAACACCACAGATTTATTGATACTTAGAAAGACCAGTCTCGGTTATTACACCGCATTGTCAATCTCTGATGAACTATCAATCTATGATAAAGAATCTCTTTAGTTTATCAGAGATTGACAATGGTGTAATAACCGAGACCGGTCTTTCTAAGTATCAATAAATCTGTGTTTTTTGACAATTTCTTAGTCTATTTCGTTCAATATGAATAATTACCACAATATCAACTTCTCAACTACACAAAAAATTTTAATATAATATAACAGTGAGACTGTGTTGCTTGTATGTTTAATAATTGTATGTCAATAATTTTGTTGATTTTGTATTCTTGACTTGTGCAATGCCCTTGATGTCCTCAAGGGTTTCTGCAAATAAACAAATTTTGAATTTTATAGTGTCAAATTAACCATTCAGAATTACCTAGTATCTTCAAATTGTTAGTTTATAGGTATCTGATGAGATGTTTTGTATTTTGTTGTATTGCTGATAAAACTTGAAACTTAGGTTATTCGCAAATAATCATGGCGTTACTGACTCACCTATCCAGCGGCGAAACCTCTATCTTCAAAATGGGGTTGGGCCGTGCAAATATAGTGGTGGGGGAAGAACGCATCCTGTTCAAGTCTAATCGTTTGACGAGTGTTCCTGGCAGTCCATCCTCGTGTTCTGCCCAGTACAGGAATCTGCCAACCCAGTCCACTGCCAGACAGGATCCTGTGCCGTTCAGTCCTAGGATCTGGAAAGTGAAATGATTCATTCATAAAACCGTGTTGTTTTGTCGGTTTTATAATTTATTATATCAGATTGAAGGTTCAATTCAAATTGTTTGGTATCAGCTTTGTTGAAAAAAATGGTAAACACTTTAATCTAAAGACCGCTGGCCATAGCAAAAATTCATTAGAATGCTCAATATTAATGAATAGATTTTGAGAAAATTTATCATTAGAGAAAGATATGAGATCTCATCCACTTTGGAAGCCTGAGTATATAATATTCATCATAGCCGTCAATGAGCTTCACGACTGTTATAAATATCAGCCAGAACAAACATCGATGTATCGATACCCATCCCTAGACAGAACCGATAACACGGGAGTGACCTGGCTGAAAACTTTTGTTGATATTTGGGTTTGAACCCGGGACTTCTAAGCTGCTAAACAATCACTATAAAATAACCACTAGATAAATTAATTTACGCCGTCAATGTGCCTCACGATTGTTACATATCAGCCGGTATCGACAATTTAACGTGCTCGCCGATAACACGGGAGTGACCTGGCTAAAAAATGTTGTTGATATTTGGGTTTGAACCCGGGACCTTAAGACTGCTAGGCAAGCACAATAACTACAAGACAACTGTTCATCCCCTATTGATTTTAATTCGCCCTTATATTCTTCCATACGTGCCTCCCAATACCAATCCTGATATAATTTGTTTGTGACAAATAGAGTTAATTCATTCATTCCTTAGTCTTGTCCGATGAATCCATATATTTTGTTCATGGCAAATAAAATTCATTCATTCATTTCTACCTTGGTCTCTCCCGACCAATGCATATAATTTTTTAATGGCAAATAAAACTCAAACATTCATTCATACCTTAGTCTTGCCCGACGAATCAAGTCTTGAGGTGGCAATATGGTTGTTGTCGTCGATCCAGTAGGCACGGTTGTCGAGACTGGAGTAGGTGAGGTCGACGACGGAGCTGCTGCGTGTCAGGGTGCGGTTCTCCTGCTTGTCGAAGTCTGTGATCTCGACTGTGTCGGCGGTTGACACCAGCAGACGGGGAATTGGCATCTCTACGCCTGAGTTGCCCTCTGCGACTGGTGTGTGCTCGCCGCATCCCACTTCTGTGCATGCTTGCACCTGCCAACAGGGAGATCAAAAGTTAGTTCAGTGAATGTTTGAGAATTACTTGTGTGTACCTGGGGACAGGGAGATCAAAAGTTAGTTCTATGACTGATCAATAATATTACTTCTGTGTATGCTTGTACCTGGTAACGCGAGACCAAAATTAGTACTAGGGAAGGTGGGGTAAGATGGGGAATGGGGCAAGACGGGGTAGGTCTATTTTCTTTACTGTCAGGTGCTGTATTCTGTTGATGAAGATCATAACTTGCTTAAAGGCAAAGGACAACACTACGAACAAGGCCGCAACCTTTTTGAGTGAAGCGTTCATGTCCAGTGGTCTTATGCATGGTTCAGCTGACTCACATTATAATATTCGGCACTTTCAAATTTGTGACAGGTGAGTTGTGTTGAAATTATTTTATATTTTATCAACATATCCTAATAGTATCTTTCCTTACCTACTATAATATGATATAGGTAATTGTTCTACTATTTCTAATATAAAAATGATCAAAATTCAACTAAAAGCTATACCATGGGGCAAGATGGGGAAACCTACTTTGGGGCAAGATGGGGATGACCCCATCTTACCCCATTAGTTTACTAACACGTTTAGACATAGACTCTCTGATGTTTGATGCGTGCTTGTTGCAGTGACATTTTCAATTCACTGGCAACTTTTTATTCTACTACTATTACTAGGCTAATATGGTTATGAATATCCTATTTACGTAAAAATGGTGGTGTTTTGAAAATGTATTTCTGTCTATAGACAGAGCCGGAAGTTCAATCAGAATAGGCTAATTATAAGTTTCAATAAATGAAATACATTTCTTGACTTTTTCATTAGCTTGACTTTTTCAAGATAATGTATAGTAGACTGTTAATTTATTCAATGTCCAGCTGTATTAAATAAATTTTATTGAAATGTTCCAGCTAACAATGATGCACAGCCTGGGTTTTCTCATTGGGGTCCAGCTGTACATGAAGTTGAAGAAAACGACAGTATCCACAATGTAGGCCTAACAAGTAATTCTCAAAGTAATTTCACAATATCTCCTGAGCAAATTTTGCCTCTTCCTCATGTAGGACGAGCGAATGTTCAACAGACAAATCATAAAAAAGGTAAAACTGTTGTGGTAACAAGCTCTTCATACAAACATGAACTCATGGATCAAATTAAAGAGAAGCTCAACAAAAATCAACCAGCAGCCAAGAAATCACTAATTCAGCAAGTCAAAAGAAAATGTAAAGAAGACCAAAAACGTTGGATACAGAAATCAAAAGCGCAGGATCATAAAACAGAAAGAAAAAAAAGATGGAGATAGCAATACAGAGGATGAAGAAGAAGATGCAAACTGTCTCTATTGTTGATATTTATATTTCCAATCTGATGAGGGGTGGGTTGCCTGCATTAAATGCCATAAATGGGCACACTGTTCATGTCCTGGTGAAGAAGATGACGATGATGAGGTTAATCACATCTGCAAACTTTGTAAATAAAATACTTTGTGAAAATATCAAATCAACACTTATTATAATAACTTACAGTACAATAAATTACAGATTTTGATACCAAAAAGCTTGTACATATGATGTTTTTTTTTTCAAATTTCCTTCAATTGACTTATCTAATATAATAAGGATTCTTTCCAGCTCTCAATATGGATATTTTGAAAAATTATTACTAGAGCACCATCTTACCCCAAGGGATACCCCATCTTACCCCATATCGGGGGTAAGATGGGGTTTTTGTAATACTTTTTTGAAATTGCTCTATTCTTTATAAAAAGTTAGATATTCTTATGGGGATATTTTTTTATCATAGTAAATGATCTACTGTAAACTTTGGTATAGAGTTTGATTTTTTAGGTATTCTGAAAAAGTTGTGAAAAAAAGAAAATCCTTAATGGCCTCATCTTACCCCACCTTCCCCTATGAATGATTGATAATTACTTCTGTCTTCTGTGTATGCTTGTACCTGAGAACAGGGAAATCATAATTAGTTCTATGAATGATTGAGAATTAATTCTGTCTTCTGTGTATAATTGTACCTGAGAACAGGGAGATCAAAAGTTAGTTCTATGAATGATTGAAAATTACTTCTGTGTTTACTTGTACCTGGGAACAGGGAGATCAAAAGCTAGTTCTATGAATGATTGAAAATTACTTCTGTGTTTACTTGTACCTGGGAACAGGGAGATCAAAAGTTAGTTCTATGAATGATTGAAAATTACTTCTGTGTTTACTTGTACCTGGGAACAGGGAGATCAAAAGTTAGTTCTATGAATGATTGAAAATTACTTCTGTGTTTACTTGTACCTGGGAACAGGGAGATCAAAAGTTAGTTCTATGAATGATTGAAAATTACTTCTGTGTTTACTTGTACCTGGGAACAGGGAGATCAAAAGTTAGTTCTATGAATGATTGAAAATTACTTCTGTGTTTACTTGTACCTGGGAACAGGGAGATCAAAAGTTAGTTCTATGAATGATTGAAAATTACTTCTGTGTTTACTTGTACCTGGGAACAGGGAGATCAAAAGTTAGTTCTATGAATGATTGAAAATTACTTCTGTGTTTACTTGTACCTGGGAACAGGGAGATCAAAAGTTAGTTCTATGAATGATTGAAAATTACTTCTGTGTTTACTTGTACCTGGGAACAGGGAGATCAAAAGTTAGTTCTATGAATGATTGAAAATTACTTCTGTGTTTACTTGTACCTGGGAACAGGGAGATCAAAAGTTAGTTCTATGAATGATTGAAAATTACTTCTGTGTTTACTTGTACCTGGGAACAGGGAGATCAAAAGCTAGTTCTATGAATGATTGAAAATTACTTCTGTGTTTACTTGTACCTGGGAACAGGGAGATCAAAAGCTAGTTATATGAATGATTGAAAATTACTTCTGTGTTTACTTGTACCTGGGAACAGGGAGATCAAAAGTTAGTTCTATGAATGATTGAAAATTACTTCTGTGTTTACTGTACCTGGGAACAGGGAGATCAAAAGTTAGTTCTATGAATGATTGAAAATTACTTCTGTGTTACTTGTACCTGGGAACAGGGAGATCAAAAGTTAGTTCTATGAATGATTGAAAATTACTTCTGTGTTTACTTGTACCTTTGAAAATTACTTCTGTGTTTACTTGTACCTGGGAACAGGGAGATCAAAAGTTAGTTCTATGAATGATTGAAAATTACTTCTGTGTTTACTTGTACCTGGGAACAGGGAGATCAAAAGTTAGTTCTATGAATGATTGAAAATTACTTCTGTGTTTACTTGTACCTGGGAACAGGGAGATCAAAAGTTAGTTCTATGAATGATTGAAAATTACTTCTGTGTTTACTTGTACCTTGGAACAGGGAGACTAAAAGTTAGTTCTATGAATGATTGAAAATTACTTCTGTCTTCTGTGTATGCTTGTACCTGAGAACAGGGAGATCAAAAGCTAGTTATATGAATGATTGAGAATTACTTCTGTGTATGGTTGTGCCTGGGGATAGGAAGATCAAAAATTAGTTCTTTGCATGATTGTACCTCTGTTTAGAGAGTGAAAGAAACGGGGTTGAGTACCGTGGACTTCACAAGTTAATGAAAATATCAATATAAAGAAACTTGAACGTTATACTGTGGAAATTGCTGAATTTTTATGGTGATTGAACTAAGTGATAATTTCACATCAACAATGTGGACTCGACATTCTACTTTTGCCTATATATTGACAAGTATCAATATTGCCTGTATCTATTTTAAATTTGTCGAGTTTTCTTTTCAAACAAGATCAACTAGAAAATTTCACTTTTGAAGCGGTAATTGATGCAATTTACTCTGAAAATTGATATTATTAGGCTAAACTCTGAGATGTGGTCGTGGTCTCCATCCTCCATGCCTTCTTGATTTCGATATATTCTGTACATGCTACATATTGTCTGATTGCCTAGCATTTGAAAAACAAAACGTTTGTCGAGTAGGCTCTGTAGATGAAGTGTCTATCGTTTTCTACATATAGGCTACTGTATTATGTCTATGATTTGAAAAACAAATCATTTGTTGAGTAATCTCTATCAACTATTACTGAAGAATTCAATGAGTAAAATATTACAATTTTGAGGTGAAAAATCGCTGTATATTATGCCTTGACTGAAGTAAAGAACTCCGTAGAAGTATACTACAGGTGATTACTTTATTCCACCTTTTGAATTAGTCCCTCCAATAATTGAAATTTTTTGAGAGGAGAATCATCTACTAGAATACTCTATTCTAAGTTGAAACTGGCCATTGAAGTTTGACATCTTGTGATACCTGAAGAGTGAACAACTTCTGTAATAAAAAATATATATAATGCACTATCCTACTTGGAAAAGCTGGCATTGCTTTTGCATTAAGAAAATTATTCTTTCAAACAGTTCTTCAAAGGGATGCTTTCTTCTACACTTTTTATTTTTAGACTATATTTAGCAGAGATTTTTAGATTATGAGATAGGAGGTGATTGAAAGCTGCTGCAGTTATTTCCAGAAAGAACTCAGTATAGTAGAGCATCTCTCATTCCAGGCTACATAATTTGTAAAAACTATCTTTGGTAGGAAGGAATGATCTGCTATTTTCAGATAAGATCCCGTTTGGTGGAAAGCAGACTTTGAAAGTCCAAATACTGTTGTAAACCATCAATATAATCATTGATCTTACTTTGAATTGATAACAATATATAATTCCTTACCTGAAAATAAATATTGGTATCTCGTGGTATGTCAGGTACGACCAACTCTTTCTTGAGACTGTCCACCTCGTGGTTATGACACACCTTGTCCTCCTCATCTTCAGCATAGCACTGGCTCACTATGTATTTGATGATGATGCCGTTCTTGATTATCGGCGAGTCCCATCTAAACACTGCTGATATCTCCTGATTCAAACAAAACGTTTGTCGAGTAGGCTCTGTAGATGAAGTGTCTATCGTTTTCTACATATAGGCTACTGTATTATGCATATGATTTGAAAAACAAATCATTTGTTGAGTAATCTCTATCAACTATTACTGAAGAATTCAATGAGTAAAATATTACAATTTTGAGGTGAAAAATCGCTGTATATTATGCCTTGACTGAAGTAAAGAACTCCGTAGAAGTATACTACAGGTGATTACTTTATTCCACCTTTTGAATTAGTCCCTCCAATAATTGAAATTTTTTGAGAGGAGAATCATCTACTAGAATACTCTATTCTAAGTTGGAACTGGCCATTGAAGTTTGACATCTTGTGATACCTGAAGAGTGAACAACTTCTGTAATAAAAAATATATATAATGCACTATCCTACTTGGAAAAGCTGGCATTGCTTTTGCATTAAGAAAATTATTCTTTCAAACAGTTCTTCAAAGGGATGCTTTCTTCTACACTTTTTATTTTTAGACTATATTTAGCAGAGATTTTTAGATTATGAGATAGGAGGTGATTGGAAGCTGCTGCAGTTATTTCCAGAAAGAACTCAGTATAGTAGAGCATCTCTCATTCCAGGCTACATAATTTGTAAAAACTATCTTTGGTAGGAAGGAATGATCTGCTATTTTCAGATAAGATCCCGTTTGGTGGAAAGCAGACTTTGAAAGTCCAAATACTGTTGTAAACCATCAATATAATCATTGATCTTACTTTGAATTGATAACAATATATAATTCCTTACCTGAAAATAAATATTGGTATCTCGTGGTATGTCAGGTACGACCAACTCTTTCTTGAGACTGTCCACCTCGTGGTTATGACACACCTTGTCCTCCTCATCTTCAGCATAGCACTGGCTCACTATGTATTTGATGATGATGCCGTTCTTGATTATCGGCGAGTCCCATCTAAACACTGCTGATATCTCCTGATTCAAACAAAACCGGGATTGAATTTTGGAAAGTTCAGAAACAAAAAGTAGTAAGAATATGTAGTAAGAAGACGGTCATGTTATTCAGCAACAAAAAAAAATTATAAATAACAAGCAGGTGTTACCCGTGCTCCGCAAAGGTCTGTTTGAAGCACAAATAGATTGAATCTTGTTTTAAAGTACCATGCTGATATAGAAGTAGTAGGGGTATTCACAATGTTGTTTTAGCCAGCTTAAGTGCTATTTGATAACTCTGGATAGTGAACGCCTCATCTAAAATCAACTGCTATAAGTTACCTGCAATGGCGATCCAAGCGGATAATTTGTGTAATTCAAAGTTTATAACCCCACTTTTGCTACCAAATATGACCAAAACAAATATGACCGCCGTTTTAACAGAGTTACCTAGCTAGAGTTAGCGGACTCAAACCTGCGCTATCTGCTATCTCGTCTGTTATTTTTTTTCTAACGTACCACTATAGCATTGAGTTAACACAGATTTAGCAAATAGCTGGAGTTAGCAAATAGCTCGACTTAGCCAGCTAACTCCAACATTGTGAATACCCCTATTAACAACTGTAAAAATTCACAATAAAAATAAATTTGATTGGGCTTTTAAGTAAGTTTTGTATCGAAAATTGAATGAATTCGGTAAATTATTAAATTACAATTAATTGATTAATGGAAATGAGAATAGGCCTAAAACCATCCTCAGTGAATTGAAAATCTTAATGCAAAATTTCAAGTTAATCAGTTAAGTAGTTCAGACGTGAAGATGCGTCGTCATTCGTGTATTTGCTATCCCCTACATGTATAAGTCAATTATTTTGTATACAATATAAGGTGACACAGAATAACGGGAACTTTTAAAAACGCCATAAAAAATTAGTGGAAAGGGCAAAAATGATTTTATTTAAACTAATGTAAAGTTCAAGACTTTTCAGAATTATTAATAACATCTAGGACTTTTTGACAATTACTTCTTCAATATGGCTTCCTCCTGAACTAATACACTCTTGAAATCTGTGTTGACGATTCCTCATTGATCGCTGCAACATCTGCGCTTCCTGGTCCCATGATCTTACCACCTGCGATTTTCTGTTTAAGGCGCTATCTCAAATCAAACGTTTTCACAATTCGACCAATAACTGTGGTTGAATCATAACAGACAATTCAAAATGAAATTAACAATATCCCATCTGAAATGTTGCAGCATTCGTTCAGGAATCTCAACACAGATTTCAAAAGTCTATCCGTGCAGGAAGAAGCAATTACATCTTGAAGAAGTAATTGTCAAAAGTGATAAGTTAGATGTTATCAATAATTCTCAAATGGCAAGTCTTGAACTTTACATTAGTTTGAATAAAATCATATTTGCCCTTCCCACTAATGTTTTATGGTGTTTTAAAATGTTACCGTTATTCTGTGTCACTCTCTGTATTATAGATAAATAATATTACTACGGTATAAAATAATCATATTGATTATATATGTAAATAGATTTATTTGCTACTATTCATACCTGGTCGTCCTTCAACGGATTGCGTGAGTAGGACACGAAAACCCGGGGGTTTGTGGGTGGAGATGGTATGGAGGGTGGCGAGTGCAGGAGTATGGTGACCTGGGGGGAAGCACCCCAGTAGGTCAGCGCCCTGATGCTTATGGTCAGGGGGGAGAAGGGAGGCAGGTCGTCAAGGTCACCCGACTTCCAGTGCGAGTCTGTTGTTTCCACCTGAAATTTGGTTATTTGGCTTTGAAAATTGGTCAAAATTCATCTCTACAACGTGATAACATAGAGGAAAGATAGCATAAATTTGGAGCATAAACGACATATACTATGGGTATACTATATTTTCTCATATATACTTCATTTTCTCTATAGTTTCTCTATAGTGATAGCATAGATAAAATTTAGCATAAATCTGGAATATAAAAGACATATTATATACAGTACAATGGAATATTTTCTTATACTATCTTATCTCTATAGTGATACTGAATCACACATTTGAGAATGAAAATTTAGGAAATGAAGATGTGCATATACTAATGTCTGAGCTATATTTCCCAATAAAGTATTTTGTTAGAGCTACTTGAATTGTTTAATTATTATAGAAATTACCAGTACCGTACCCTCTTCATACTTTTTTATATAAACAAAACTAGTTTCTAGGACTCATGCCATTTTCAAGTGTCAAAATGAAACTGTCGACCATTTGACACTTGAAAATGGCATGAGTTCACGCAACTAGTTGTGTTTTAACATGACTTACTTTATTTATTTATTTATTTTATTCACAATCACAAATCATAATTAAAATATGATTGGGAGAAGACAACAGGCATAGCCCAAAGATATGATATTTACTCTATCTATAGTAGGCTATGGTTTTAAAAAAAAGTATGCAGAGGGTGCTAGTAATTTCTATAATAATTAAGCCTAAATATTCATTGATTTATTTATTCAAACATTGAATCATTTATTATATTATCATCAGTTGTGCTTCTAGTGGAGAAGATTGTTTTAATTTTCGGAACAAAATATTTCAAATTAATATTTATTTTACAGTTTTGAGTGCAAAGTAGAAGGAATTTTGTTATCAATTCGGATCTTAATCTTTCTAAATCCAAAATTAATTGTTTCAAGTGTTTGTGTTTTGTTTCAATGTGGAAGAATTTAGTGAAGAATTGAAAAGTCGCACATAACCTTTATTTGGACAATTTATTTTATGAAAGTGAGATGAAAAGAAGTTTTGGACTGTAGTCTGTTTCTTTGTCCTTAAGTTGATTGTAAATGATGAATAAATAAAATAAATGACATCATAATTGAGTCATAATATTGAATGACAGATTGGATTGGATCACTCAGTGCTGTATTGTGCAGTATTGGGATCGCTCAGTGCTGCCTGGAAGGGTAGTTGTGCACAACCGGCCAGACATTATCCTCAATGACAATGTACTCATTGACAATGAGGATAATTGAGAAAATATCCAAGTATCTCCCCCTGGCTGCTGAGATCAGGGATGTCTGGAAGCAGGAGAAAGTTACAACTGTCCCTATTATTATTTCTACTGTTGGAGTGATCAGGCAGAAGGTTTCAGCGAACCTCAGTCGCCTTGGTGTCTCAGATAGCGCAAAATAATATGGAACCCAAAAGGCAGTTGTACTCAGCACGGTATCAATGATTGGATTGTTTTCAAATATGATGGATTAAAGATATGCCAGAATCTTGCCAATGGTCGACTTTGGTTGCAATAAAAAATACCCACTTTGTAAGTGATGAAATTATAATAACAATAATGCTGAGTCTACAGATGAAAATTACTGAGATATTGCAATTATTCAAATACTAATGAATTAATAATATTATTATTGAACGAAAATCCAAATTGAATGCTGTAATTCACCCCGGAGAATTCTGCTACTGCAAATATTGACAACATGGTAAACAGCTAGATGGAAATTAAATGAGCGCTATTATTAAAAAATTACAGCATTCAATTTGGATTTTCGTTCAATAATAATATTATTAATAATGCTGAGATTCATGAATATAACACTCACAATGATATCCCTCTTGTAGGCATGACTGATCTTCAGTTCATAGAAAACCTGTCCATAGTTGACGTTTTTGACAGGAGCCCACGTGATGTAGAACGAGTTGTATTGGCCCTCCACGTGGAAAGAACTTGTAGCCACTGCTTCAGGAATAACGTTGGCGTCTCCCAGAAGATCGATTCCCTCTGAAAAATAACAAAAAATTCTGCTTGAGTCTCGATAACTTTTCACTACCGTGTACTATTAATTATCGTGTACTGACTCAATTACTTACACCCGTACTTCACTGATTCTCAATTCGATTAGGTCACTTCACTATTATTCACTGATAAATGTTTACGATTTTTGATTTCATTATTTTAGAAAAATTATATTTGGTACCAAGTATGGAGTTTCAAGTTTTTAGTTTGCTTGTTGAGACATGCATGTCATTCATATTCACTGAAATTACAATAAATTCATTTAACAATTTAAAATTAATTCAATGATTGAGAGGTCATATCATTCAACGAATGATAGGTTATCATTGATTGTTAAGATATTGAACTAGAGAATCGATTTAGGCCCGGTTGCACAAAAGCCGGTTAAAATTTAACTGTGATTAATTTCACAAGAACCAATCAGAGAAAGCTTTTTTGAAAAGATGGCTTCTCTGATTGGTTCTCATGGAATCAATCACGGTTAAAATTTAACCGGCTTTTGTGCTAACGGCACTTAATTGTCATATTATATGTCATGATTGTGTCATATGTCAACGTCAAGTCATGTTGCCATGTCATATTTGAATTGTCATATCCATATTCAATGATTTCATATCAAATAGAGAATGAATTTCATCTGTTTTAAATGCATTAAGATTTTTATTATTATATTAATCCTTAAAAAAATGCTCTGGATTCTGGAGCATCTTATTCTACTTTGGATGAATAATATAATATTGTCGTTATTTGAAACAATATTTTTGATAGAAAATTAATCTTCAAACATTCTAAGAATAGTTTAGTAAATCGTTTCTACTCAACAGAAAGGCCTATTAGCTTTAAATTATGATAACATAAATAATGATGCGTATTTTGTCCTATTGTTGATGTAAACAATAAAACGATTCAATGTGAAATAAAATAAAATAAAATCTCTTGTTTTCCACAATGCACCAAGTGTTTATGTCAACTTTATGAACAGCATAGACTGAATGATTGATTGACGGTTATTTTGCAGATAATATATAGGCTTCTATTGTTACCGGGAGCTGGATGCAGCTTGGGATCCATGACAGCGACAACACTGAGCTGCGACAAACTGAGACCACTTAGCGCTGCTGTGTATTGGCCCTGCATGTCGCCTATCACTGCGTTGTGGTCGTCTCGCAGCCACAGCAGGCGGTGATCCAGGTAGCAAAGTGGACCTGCAACAACACAGTTCAGTTATTACACCTATATGGGTCTTCTAAGGTTGGTTTTGAGATTTTATGATCACTATTGTTAGGTAGCACAGTGGACCTGAAACATCACAGTTCAGTTATTACATCTATATGGGTGTTATAAGGTTGGTGTTGAGACGTTATGATTACTGTTAGCAGAGATAAAGGAAGATCTAACAAAGTACTAACTTGTCTCTGCTGTTAGGTAGCACAGTCAACATTGTAACAACACAATCCAGTCATTACATCTATATAGGTAAATGATGGAAGATGATGAGACATTGATCACTGATATAGTAGAATTTAAAAAATCTCCGAGTTGGAAGGATATGCGGAGCAGAGAAATGAAGAACCAGATCAGCCGACTACAGTGATGAATCAAGTCATTGAAAGAAGCACGGTTGCCAAGTTGCCGATCCAACTATGCAGTGCTTTCAGAGAGGAAACTATGTATGCATATCATGAGGTGTCGAATAATCACTAAAGACTACAGAACACTGCCCGCTCTAGTACGGCAACATCGCCGCCGCTGTATCTCTACTTCTCTCTGTTCTGCATATCCCTTCAAATTAGATGTAGTTTCAATTTGACTATAGGTAGCACAGTAACATCAAGACAAAGTAGATCTTAATTGATCTCTATGACCTATTGCACAAATGAAGATGTGGACTCCCACATATCAGTGCCAAAGTGAAATATAATCTCCATGAGTTTTGATTAGACTATTCCAACTCAGCTCGGCCATGCGATATCATCAATATCAAACTTATGGGAATAATATTCTCACTGACAGACTGATTTATGTGGGATTTCGCCTTGAGAGATTGGGACAATATAGTAGTCTTATCTATTTTATATATTATAAAATATAATAAAGCCTGCCCATCTTGCAACACTCAGAATGAGACTTTGAGCCATTTTCTATTGAGCTGTGGAGTATATCAGGATGTAAGAGAACGGTACATTGCGACGTATGTATATAATATTGTGGACGATAGAGATAAGATTATAGTTTTACTGTCAAATTTCTCAAGGCAAAAAATATTATCTATTTATTCATACACTGTGGAATCATTAAATAGAAGAAGATATGCTCTGGTGTGCCGTAATTGACGAATTTGCAATGTGCCATTTTTTAGTGTACAAGTAGCATCGTTACCTGATGATGCTATTGATCCTAGATCATTTATTCTGTTTGTTATGCTCATTATTGTGTTGATGTTACAAATTGTGCTTCTGTGATTATTAATTTTTCCTTCTAGTCTGCTCTGTTTTTGATATTTTTATAATTTATGTATGTATTATTGATGTTCGTGTACAACTCTTTGTATGACTGAGAGACATAGGGCATGGCCCTTATGACAAATAAAGATTTCTATTCTATTTTATATATTATACTATAGAATGCCTGTAAGTTTGAGGCCATATCACCCTGCATATTTGTATGCTGTAAATTTGGACACTTTGAGACTCAGTTGCACAAACGCCTGTTAAAATTTAACCGTGATTAAATACCATGAGAACCATCAGAGAAGCTTTTCCAAATAAGGGTACCTTAATTTTTTGGGAAAGCAATACTTTCCTTACCTATGGTAATAGGGTAAGGAAAGTAAAAACCTTCTTTATTGGTTCTCGTGACATTTATTAATCATGATATAAATTTAACAGGCTTTTGTCCAACTGGGCCTAAATCTGTCTTTTTCATATTATAATATAGAATGTCTGAAAGTTTGGAGCCACATTACCCTGCATATTTGGATGTTGTAGGCTGGACACTTTGAGTGGCTGCACCTCTTCGCCTATTTTCAGGCAATCGGCTGTTGGAGCATGGAACAGAGTCGATCCTTCATAGCTACGAACTATCCAGTAGACACCCTGGTGATCCACGTCCAAAGTTAGGCCCATTACTGCGAAAAATACCGGAAACAATCGTCATAAATATAAAAATTACTATTATCAAAATTTGTCATGTCTTTGTTGTAGTTTAGAAACTGGGTATCTCATCTTATCACAAAAATTGAGTGTTTTTTAGATATTTACAAAGATATAGGCCTACAGTGTCTAAACTATAACAAAGTTATTATATATATAGTGTCTCTTTTCTGTTTATAGCTACTTGTAATATAAATAGAAATACAAATCTATTTCTATTTATTATATAGTGTTTCGTTATGGAAAACAACATCAAATTTGTCATGACTTCATATAAAATAACCTACACTTTCTATTCTATATTCTATAACAATTTGAAATGATAAACAATAACATAAATAATCATCATCATGAATTTAATTAGCAATTGAAATATTCAACAAATCTCAATATAAGCAGGAATCATAACAATAATGATTGGGAGAGGAACAAAAACAGACGCAGCCTAAAATTATTGTACCTCTACCAAATTTTAATAGAACATTATAAATTTTAGAGTATTTATTCTCATAAATTCATGGAAATAGACTGCATAATAGCTATTTTTCTCATTGAATAAGACGTCTTGATATTGTCAAAACCACTAATTTAAAAATCAATTTGGCTTACTAGTTTCACAATACTAATGTGCAACTGATCTAAGTACAGATTTGACACAGTATCAAGGCCACTGTATCAAATTATTAACAATAGTGAGATTCACTAAAAATTGTCAGATGTGATTGAATAGGAATCATTGATAATTTTTATTGAACACGGTTGTCAGAGATGATGTAGAATTTTTACATTCTGACATAAAAATAACACAGTAAAATGTCTGTTCTACTAAAATCATCTCTCATCATTATTATCCAACTCATTACCCTTGTGGGGTAATCCTAAGCAGAAAAAATAAAAAAAATAGGTTTTGGTTGACACACCATTATCAATCAATGATAAATTAGTGTTTTTGACAATATAAAGTCATTTCCACTTGATACTATAGTAGGTAACCCGTACTCCCCAAGGGTAAAATTAGAAACTTGACAAATTAAAAACCTGAAGTATATTGAAATATTGAAGAATTCAAAACAGGCCTATAACCATCCTTGATAAATTAAAAATCTATATGCAAAATTGCAACTAAATCACTTTAGTAGTTCAGACGTGATGATGCGTCATTCGTGAATTTCCTATTCTGTATGTGTAAAAGCTAACTCTTTCCTTTATTAGTATATTATATCTACAACAACATTACAGAAAGGCAAATCACATTTTTTTTTTTGTTTGAAAAGTTCATAAAACATTCTGCTATATCTTATTAAGAAGTATTGATGCTAAATTCAGCTGGATAAACTTTACTGATTCACTCTATATATCTATATTTAAAAGAATGTATGTATTATTTCGGAGTACATGTTAAAAAATCTGTATTTTATTATGAAGTTTAGTCTTGATGCTAAAATTCAGCAGAATGGACTTTACTGATTTATTCTGAAAAATCAATATATTTTGGAGTACATGTTAGGAAAATCACCAACCTTGTTTCCCCGAGAATAGTTCAGCCGGATAGTAAGTTTTCCTCTGTTTTCCATTGAGCCTGGCGCATTCGACGGCGTGACCCGTCGACCAGTAGATGAAGCCTTGTATGGCATCGATGTTCAGCTCCTTGGCAACCGTCAGAATGGGCAGTGGCTCATGCTGACTGCCGTTCATGTTCCCTCTGATTATCTGGAATGGATTATTGCAAGAACTACTTTATAAAAACGTTCACAATGATTATTCCAAGAATCAATTATGCATTTATTATTTTTCACAAACAACAAGGAAGACTACAGGCATCACGCCCAAAACAGTCTTCACTATTATTCACAATCATATTAACATCCGGCAGTCGCACTGTTGTAAAATGTACAACAGTGTCATTTTTTTTTTTGCTGCACAAAACTATTGAATGGGGTGATGTCCGTGAATGAGTGACCTATGCATTCCAAAACTTTCCCCCATCACTCCACTGAGTTGCAGTATCAACCGAGCAATGGTTGAGTCTTTAGGTGCCATTTAGTCGCGGCAGTGCATAAGTCGCACTGTGCATAAGACAGGGAAAGACTGTATACGGGGACTGTAAACGAACCAATAACACAGAAAATTGATGGCTTTGCTTGATGTACCTTATTGAGCTATGAAATGGTAATCATCCAAATGTTCATAGGCGTAAAATGATCTAAGAAGATGGAAAAACTTTCAGTACCCTTTTATTGAAAACTTAAAAATATTTC
Source organism: Nilaparvata lugens (assembly GCF_014356525.2). NCBI lineage: Eukaryota > Metazoa > Arthropoda > Insecta > Hemiptera > Delphacidae > Nilaparvata > Nilaparvata lugens. The sequence goes on along the minus strand of NC_052510.1, from coordinate 6,673,278 downwards.
AACGACTAGTTTCGACCATAGGTCATTTTCAAGTTAAAATGTAAAAAATATCAAATAGTTTATTTTGTAAAAAATATCAATTTGTTTATTTTTTACATTTTAACTTGAAAATGACCTATGGTCGAAACTATTCGTTAAAATATTTTAAAGTTTTCGATAAAAGGGTACTAAAAGTTTTTATATTGTTTTTATTTTAAAATAAGGTAATACATCACATTGTATAAATACAACATTATTCCAAGAACCACTTCATTGCTGGATTCTCATATATCATCAGTATCAGTGTCCGTCACAGTGAAAATAAACAGTAATAGTCTATGAGTTCTGATCGGACTTCTCCCACTCAGCACGGACGAGCGAGTATTAATTGTCTCATTTCAGAATTTATGGGAATAATATTCTTACTGTATTGGGAACTTCCATTGATAACGATATGGGAAACCAGCTTAAATAGTTAAAAAGTAGTAAATAGTTTGAAAACCAGCTCAATAATTAAAGAAATTTTGATGAATAAAATTGGAAATAAATGAAGGGAACGTTGGAAGAACTTTAGGGCAAGTTTGAGTAGGATAATTGGGTGAAATTGATTGATTTGATACAATCCATTTAGTCATTTGTGTTAGATCAGATCAAATTAATTCATTTAGGCCCGGTTGCACAAAAGCATGTTAAATATGATATATTATATTATTTTGTCAAAAAGATTGTGAGATGATTAAGTCATTATATGACACAAATATTGGGGACCAAGCTTCGCTCTGGAGTACAAAAGCATAAAAAAATTATTACTAAAGAAGAAATTATAATAACATTCATAGTTCATATAGAAATGTTCTATCCAATCACAGTAAATTGAAATTAGTTGCCAGAGGAATCCAAAAATTTCCCGCACAAAGGCCCGGTTGCACAAAAGCCGGTTAAATTTTAATCCTGATTAATTTCACATGAACAAAATCAGAGAAGACCATTTCAAAAATCTGGTGTGGTACACTCACACAACTTTCCTTGCTCATTGAACTGTAAACCACATTCTTAAAGGGGAAAATAATTTAGAGGAATAACATAATGACGATTGGCGGCAACATATTTGAAACTACGATCAGACTTCTGTATATGTGTATATATAATATTGTTTACAGAGTACTTTTTCCTTTGTGTAAATTGTGAAATTCGATTATTTTTTTAAACAGCTTTTCTACAGATGAAATATCTCGAATATTTGTGTTCTTTTTATGAACTGCTCTACCTACCTACTTCATGCACGAGAAGGAGGTTACAAAGTCCATTTCTCAAGGATGGGGTGGACCCCCATTAGTTTCCCAGAAAGGACACTCATGCCAATTGATAGAACTGATAAATAACTATACAGGCTATGAGTTTGAAAAAATCAATTATGTCACTTTTGAGAAAATCGTGAAAAACATGTTTTTTTTGTAATTATCCGCCATTCTTCTCAAGAATATTACGGAGCTCCTGCAATTTTCCCAGAAATGAGACTCATGTCAGTTGATAGGACTTATGAATAGCTATCCATGGTATAAATTTGAAGAAAATCTTTAGAGCCGTTTTCGAGAAACCGTGAAAAACATGGTTTTTTGGTAATCATCCGCCATTTTGAATTGAATTTTTTATTGTCGGATCCTCATGGTATAAGGACCTTAAGTTTCAATTCAATCGGTTAATTAGGAATAGAGTTATCGTGTTCACAGACATACACACACACACAGTCCAACACCCAAAAATCATGTTTTTGGACTCAGGGGACCTTGAAACGTACCGTATAGAAAACTTGAAATTAAGGTACCTCAATTTTTTGGGAAGCAATACTTTCCTTACCTATGGTAATAGGGCAAGGAAAGTAAAAATATGGATCTACTGGAATTAATCAGGATTGAAAATAATCCGGTATTTTTGCAACCGGCACTAAGTACCTGATTGAATGATTACAAAAGTTCAATAGCTGAGTCATAATATTGACACAGTCTTACACACATGAACTCGCTCACTCACTTCCATCATCAAAAGACGACGCAATAATTATTATCAGCTGTTTTTCCAAGGATGAATAATAATGATCCTTTTAATGTCCTTCAGCGAGTTTTCCCAGGGATGAGACCTAGTGCAATCGAATTTTATAATATAAACCTACTATGTTCTGAATTTCGTGAGAATTGTTAGAGCCGTTTTCGAGATCCGGTGAAATACTAACATATAAACATCTAACCATATAAACATAAAAACAGAAGTTGCTCGTTCAATAGTATAGGATACAAATACAGAAATTGCTCGCTAGATATAATAGGATAGAATTATTCATAATCAGTCAGCTGACAAGTGGATCATTCATTGCATGTATTACACAGATATCTAGAGAAGCCTAGCAATGGTTTACAAAACATCCCACGGCGTGGGTTGCTTTTCGTGGATTAGCGTGGGTCTACTTTGCGGCGGGCCTTAGGCCCGGTTGCACAAAAGCATGTTAAAAACGATATATACTATTTTGTCAAAAGTGTGTGAGATGATTAAATCATTAAAAGCCACAATAACCAATTACAGAAAAGTGTTTTTGTAAGTAGAAGGCTTATCTGTGATTAGTTAATGTGCTTTTGTGCAACCGGGTCTAAATCATTTATAGGTGATTGATTAATCTCAAATTATTCAGTTGAATTTCACTTACCAATTGTTGTTTAGGCTTAGACCAGTAGAGCCTCTTGCCAACCCAATCCACCGCAATGCTGCCAACCGACTCCATGTCTCTGAGCCTGGCATGCTTGTGGCTGGTCAGGTTATAAGTGTAAACGTTGCTTGTGTTGGAAACCAGGTAGAGTTGATCCGTGTACCAGGCTATGTCGATTATGCGGTGGCTGCCCCATTCATCCTACAACAGAACATTTGAAAAAAACAAATATTCTCTGTTTGTTTTGAATAATGAACAAAAATGAACTTTTAATAATTGAAATAGTTATTTGTAATAATCAATTATTTTATTTACTAATAATTTGTTTGTTTCGAAATGAACAAAAATAAATATTTCAATAATTGAATTAATGATTTTATTATTAAGTGTTTTATTTTATTATTTGCCAATATTTCAATTATTTGAAATAACTATTTTCAAAAGTTGTTGAGAATAGCTTCACTCCAAATAAGACATCGAACATCAGTCGACATTTTTCTGAAAAACGTGACATTTTTTCTGAAAAAACGTGACATTTTTTCCGAAATTGATGTTCATGAAATTTCAAAAAATACAGTATTTGTGAGGAAATAATGTTTTATATGAATAACACACATAATTATATCTATGACTGAATCTCATCTAGAAACTCAAGTATAAAAATCAAAATCAATATAAATAATATAATCAAGTGTATATAGGCCTAAACAAACTTGGATTTATACGGTAATGTCTAAGTACGAAAATGGGAATGACAATTCACACAGTCCTCACAGAAAAATAAATTTTCTCTGTCCTTTTAAAAAGATGTTCAGTTTCTCGCTCGGTCCAGTTTTCTTGACATTATGATTATAAGAGGTTTTATAATTTACTGACGATAAATCCGAGGTTTTAACAATGTGAATTACGTATAGTTATAAAACGTACGTTATATTCGTGTTGATGCTGTAATCTTATGATTGCAGTTCAATTATTATTCCAGTTATACCTAATTCATGCAGTTTTTTTCGATTTTTGGATACACAGTATTATTAATTATTTCATAAAAATATAATATTTTAGCCGAGGCCGCAATAACCAAGTCACAGAATAGATACAGAATGGAAATTAGCAATCAAACGCCTATCCAACCAATGCTTTTTAAATGTCTCGAATACTAGACACGTCACGAGACTGCGCCATCTTGTTACAATCCTGGTCTTTTGTTTGGCTCGCGGCAGTGAACGAGATCAATTGATCCGGATCAGTAAAGTGATCCGAACCTCCCATCAATACTATTACAATGCTGAACTTTCTAACAAGATGGCGGACTTTTGTGCCAGGGTGCTAGCCGAGTTTCCATTCTGGATCTATTCTGTGACTCAGTTACACGGTATTTTATGCATTCATGAATTTACCTTCAAGCTCTCCCTGTGCAACAGCGTCCTCACTCCATCCCCCGTCACATCGGACATCAAAAGTCCTTCGGCCGCTCCCCACAGCACACGAGGCTCCGCTCCCTCGGCGAGCGTCCGGCCGCGGAACTCAGCACTCCAGGGGCCGACGCCGTCTGCCGTGTAGGCGGCCGTCCGCATGACGTATGTGGTGGCTGGTTCGAGGCCCTGCACCAGGTGCGAGGTGGCGTTGATGTCGCGGCAGTCCACCGTCACCTCTTCGCCCACTATCACCTCGTCTGCCTTGCGGACGCTCAGCATGTATGACCAGTTTTGCCAGGCTCCTTTACCTGTTCAATCCAGGGAAATTGTGTTGAAAATCGTGAAAATGGTATGGAAAGTGATTTGCGAGAGAGAATCTCTACTATCAGAATTGTAGAATAGTAATAAAATACATTTTTCCCATTCTAAATAGTATGGAAAGTGATTTGCGAGAGAGAATCTCTACTATCTAATAGTAGAATAGTAATTAAATAAATTTTTCGCCACACTGCACAGAAAGCAGCTGTTTTCCAGTCCCTACGTAGATCTGAAAGACCTTGTTTGCAGACGACTCTCATCTGATGTCAGAAAAGGGTTTCTTTCCAGCCTAGACCGGAAAACGTACTCTTTCTAGCCGCTAACATGGAAGTCCGTAGTTAATAAGTCATCCGCTAGATCGGGCGAGTGTCAACATTCTTCATCTGAAGTTGCAATTATTTCAGTTCGAGTTTCGAATCAAACTAATTTAACATTCGCTTCGCAACCATTTTCATTCAATTATTTATTGTTGATTAGCGCATTCCAAATTTTCAAAAATGCTTGAAGATGATGACGCCCGTGATATTCCAAGTGAAATTTTAAAAGAATCTGAAATCCTGACTGCAAATCTTCTACCACTAAAATCAAGAAATAGGTACAATAACTTAACGAGTATTCTTTATTTATTTTGTCAGCAATACCTGTAGTGAGGCGAAAAAATATCGTTCGCACCACGGGCAAAAATGTTTTTCCGGCTCTCAATCTTTTCTAGTCCTCGGCCTATGGCCTCGGACTTGAAAACCGATTTCCAGCCGGAAAAATCTCACTTTCTGCTCTAGGTGCAAAATATAGGTACTATTTCCATTCTAAATAGTATGGAAAGTGATTTGCGAAAGAGAATCTCTACTATCCCGACCTTTAGTGATGCAAATGGTTTAATTAATGCAATAGGGATTAATCTGAGATTAAAATGTATTTAATCATTATTATTTAAGCCAAATTAAATGTTATAAATCACCCCGAAGACTTCTGCTACTGCAAATATTGACAACAGGGTTAACAGCTAGATGGAAATTCGATGAGAACTACCGTGCAGCTACTATCATTTAGTAGCAGAAGCTTTCGGGGTGTTTTGCAGCATTTAATTTGGATTTCGTTTAATAATAATATTATTTATTAGCCTGAAAAGCATTTGAATAGATGCAATTTCCTCATTAATCTCCATCTGTATTTATTTATATTATAGAGGAAGTGTATTCTGAATTTGAGAGCTTACTTATTGTTGAAATAATTTTAACAACTAGTAAGTGGAATTGTTGAGTATATATTTATGGATTTTTGTGTAGTTGAGAAGTTGATATTGTGGTAATTATTCATATTAAATTAAAAAGACTAAGAAATTGTCAAAAAACCACAGATTTATTGATACTTGGAAAGACCGGTTTCGGTTATTACACCAATAAGTCAAAAGGTTTGTTGAAATCCAACCAATAAAATTAATAAAAAAATTCCTTGATCTTCAATCATGGTAGATATTTCATGTTGGTGGTCCAACTTTGAATTACTTAATAATAGCATGCTAATCAAAAACACATTGAAAATTAGGTATCATCCTGCCATTTTGGTCTATATGACCACTTTGAGCAAACAACAAAAGTCAAGAATCTATTTGTGAATAGTGTCAATTACAATAGAATAGAATTTTATTGGTCATAAAATAGGCTATTCACATGAATACATGGAATTCTTCAACACTAAAGTAAGTCAAACAATTAAAAACAACACTGAGATCAGTACGGTATCAGTACAATAAAATAAAATATGAATCAAATAAAACGATTCCAATCTATTCTAAAATAGTCTTACAAAGTAATACAAAGTATTTGTTGTTATACTTTCGCTTCACTGATTAACTTTCTATCTTATCTATTTTGATGTACTCATAAAGTATTCCTATTCATATTGTTCATGCATAATATCATATAATTGATTAATTTATTATTCCTTACTAGTAGTGCATATTATTGTAGCCTACTATCCGACAACATGCTCTTATTGGTATTAAAGATATTCCGTTTCATTTATTGACAATCTCAAATCATTGTACATAGTGTTTGGAAAAGAACTCCATAGTTTTAATGTGTGATAGAATCTGTAAAAAGTAATATAGACTATTCTAGTTTTTGGTACGGTATTTGATTCAACAACTGTCTAAGTTTTGTCCCCCTGCAGTTGCAGACCCACCAACAAGATGGCGCCCCTCCTCATTACAATAACAATGTGCGCGCGGCTCGAGACATTCCTTTCCGGGAAGGTGGATAGGTAGAGCTGGCCCAATTGCTTGGCCACCACGGAGCCCAGACTTAACAACTCTGGACTTTTCCTTTTTGGGACACATAAAAAATGTTGTGTACAGTGGAAAAATCCGAGACATATACCATTTTCGGGAAAGAATCGTCACGGCGGTTGGGACAGTTACACCTGATATGTTGGTGAATACATGGCGAGAACTTGAATATCGTCTCGACGTGTGCAGGGCAACAAATGGATCCCATGTTGAAGTGTACTGATGTGAAACAAAAGTTGAAGATTCTCTCTTTCATTGTATGTACTTGTTGATGTAGTTTTTCGTCAATTTACACATTAAATTTATACCTAAAACTAAGGAGTTCTTTTTCAAACATCCTGTATTATACAATAAAACATGGAACCAATAAAGCAATGAATTTTCACTTTAGACATGAAGTTTACAGGTACACTTGAAATAACTTATTGTCAATTCAAATTCAATTGACTTCTTTCAACTGACCTTGGCCTCCCAGTAGATGCGGTATCTGCCACGAAGTCCTGGCCATATCTGTGCCAAGCACAGCTTGCAGTCCGGTAGGAGGGTTGACCGGCACAGGTATGGGCTGCGAAGAAGGCGTGTTCACACTGACCGTGATGAAGCTGGGATTGGAGATGGCCGGATTGATGACGTTGTGGAAGTAGCTGTTCTGGCCGGTGTGATACTCCTCGGTCAACACCAGTTTGCCGTTGGTCCAGTAGAACAGGCCGTTGTGCATGGCTAATGACACCACGTTCTTGAACTGCGGTTTCAGCGTGTTGTTCCGCATGTCGGTCACCTCATGCCTGAAATGATTAAGAATAATAATGATTCAGGAGATTTTAAAAGAATAATTGAAATAAGTCTGACATTATTAAAGCTTAGGACCATGAGAAATCTACTAGTTATTCAAACTTTAAAAGAGGTCTATTACTCGCTATTCCATTCACATATGGCATTGCATTTTGGGGTGCATTCTACGGATGTCAGCCAGATCTTCAAGTTGCAGAAATGGGTAGTTCCCGTTATGGTAGGAGAATCAATTACAACTAGTTGCAGACCTTTTTTAAGCAGTTAAAAATTCTCCCACTCCCTAGTTTCTATATGTTGGAAGCGTCTTATAAAAAAATGAGTCGATGTTTAAGAAAGGTTTTATGATATATTCCTATGAGACAAGTTGTATATGACAAGACACAGACATGTACTCAGGGATGAAACACATCGCACAGCTTTTAATGTGAAAGAGGTAACCAGTGTAGGTATACATCTATTCAATGCATTGTCAACACATTTAACCTGTCAAACGTTTGAAAAACTGAGAGTTCTGAAGACAGAACTGGCCGAAGGATAGTGTTTTTATTCGATTCAGGAGTTTTTCAGTTGCTTTAGTTTTTGGTGATTTTTCGTAGACCTTCGAGAGTTTATGGTAATCAGTTTTATAAACGCACAATTTAAGGTAAATAATTAAAATGATTGACGAGTCCATATACCCCTTTGAGAGGTGGTCAGTGGCTCCTAAATTATCTATCTAATTAAGAATAATGTTTTCAATTACGATGTAGGAGGTTTTCACAATAAATTGGCAATTGTTCATTACTAGTGAAACAAAAACATTTCGAACTAGTGTTCCAGAGGGTGTGGTATTTCATTTCGTTCACTTCGTGTATGAAATCTGGAATAAATAAAATAGTTTTATTGTTCAAATAATAGACCTAAGTGAGAATGGGTTTACAAGAAAAAATGCAATAGAATATACATTAATTTGTTGTGGATTGAACAACGCTTATGAACTGCGGTTTTGGGGTGTTATTTCTCATGTCTCTCACTTTGTGTCTGCAATCAAATTCATTGTTCGCATTAATGAGATGAGAGATTAATTTTTTTTCTTGTAAAACTATTAGGCCTATTCTAAGAAAAATCGCAATAAAATAGTGCATTACTGCCAGTGAAACAGTATTTAGAATTGATATTTGGTTGCAGGATGTTGTTTCTAAAATTCAGAATTATGATTTCAATAATGATTTAGAAAGTTTTTACTATAATTATTGGAATAAAATAAACAGTTGTGCATTGCCAACTAATATGGAGAACATGTTTCTGAGCTGAGGTTTTAGGACCGATCATTCCATGCTTGGAATATCAAATTTTGTTGAAATGATGAGTTGAACGGCTTTACAAGAATAAATGCATGGATGAACCTTGTATTCAGTCTCTCATGTCGTTTATTTTAAGCCTGAAATTGAATGTACTGTTCGTCAAATTAGTGAGAATAGTTGAGGATAAATGCTATAAAATAAATAGGTAGTAGGCTAAATTACATTGCTAGTGCAAAACAATTTTTGAACTGAGGTTTTAGGGTGTTTGTTTCGAATATCATCGACTTCATGACTGAAATTGAATAGCTCTAAGAATGAGTTCTTTTACAACATGAAATAATGTTTAAAATTGATATAAACAACAATATTTAATAAAAAATTATCAACTTAAAGCAAGAAGTGTAGCCTACTTGATAACTATTATAATAATGCTGGATTTTCAAACATTTTTCTGTAACACAAACATTCTTTGGCATTTAATGCTGTACAGTATTTATATTTTAGATTCTATGGTGTTCTCTCATTCTCTTTAGAATATAATATTATAAATTACCTATATAAAATAACAGTAATATAGGTAGAAAGAAAATCATGAGTTGAAAATTAACTTATTGTTGGAAAATTGCAAAAAATAGAGCGACTTAATAAAAAATGAGATCCAATTCGAGAATAATATGAAAACAACATATTGAAATAATAATTTGAATGTTTTAATTATATTAATATACTACAATAATATTATTGTAGCTGAAAAACTACAACTACGGTATTGATTTAGGCCTATATGCATTCCATTCATCATTTTACACAGTAGAGGATACAGAAACATTTAAAATTCCAGTTGAAATTTTACAAAAATATCAAGAACAGCGTTAATTCTAGATTAATTCATTCTTCCTGGATTATATTTATTCTATTGGTATGTATTTGTACGTAATAAATCATTTTCGATTGTCTGGTAAAGTGTAAATGATAAAGAATGGTACAGTGCTACATTTTCCGCTCGCGTTCTGATAGCTTCAAATTTTCCGCTCTAAAACTATGTCTGACGCAATATCGATATCCGCTTATCGACTGTCAACTATCGAAATATCCTTTCTCCAAAAAAAAACTAATTGGAAATTGAAATAGAATGATCACTTAATTCAATTAATCTTTCACAAAATCATAAATAATTGAGGCTTTCACCTTATCAAACAATTCAGAGTTCCAGAAATTAATATATTTGTAAGTTTGGCATTCCTGCTCTAGTGTTCCAGTCTTCAAACTCAAACGACTTTCCTGATGGAACATGAAGGAAAATTCAAAAATGAAAAGCTGTTGGGTCCAGTGATTTATAGCTTCGCGTTCGCGATATTACAGTTTGGTTTTGTTTTTATTGGAATTAGAGAGTAAATTGTATAATTCCAATAAAACTTCAGCTGTAAGAATAAACTTGAACGTTTTTACCGCTACCGTACGCATATTCAACGTTTTTGAAGTGAAATCTTTCTGCATACAGTCTCTCCCTTTAATTTTGTGGTGAGTATTTTAGAAGCCGTAGATTTCTTCTATAAAATTGAACCTTGAATTTATAGTTTCTCATTCATTATTATTTTGAAAATCTCTGGTATCCTGGTATTTAAATTTTCATAGTGGATTTGCTGATCTGCCTCATCAGCTGTTATACTAGGAAACTTGGCTCGGAATACACATACCTGTTGATACTATAAAGAACCTGTCAAATTCTAGAACAATTTTTTAGCTAGACCTACCGAGTAGGTAGATTAATTTTCCATTAATATCCATTGAGTATGGTTGAAAAATATATTACTGCTTATTTACCTCAACCAACAAATTTATATGGTTACAAAGCTATAAATGATAACCCTAAATATGGTTATAAATACAGCCATGTTATCTACACAATACCATACAGGTAACAACCAATCAACAAGAACATGATAAAGTGTTGGTCATAATATACTCTTACGGTTTTTTTATGACTGAGCTTCATTTATTACTATTACAGTTGTAAGGTGAGGCAATCATAATCATACAATAATAGCCTATACCAGCCGGCTTTTTGAGAATATACCTACAATCAAATTTAACCTACTCACCCATCTAGGGTGAGTTCATGTTCATATTATTATTAGGCTACTCAATAATATAGAGGAAAATATTGTTTGAATATCGTGTATTCATTTACTCATCCATCAAGAGTATGAGTTCATTCATATTATTATTAGCCTATACTAAATCGAGTAATATTACTCAATAATATAAAGGAAAACTATTTTTCGAATTTGAAGGATTTATCATCTTGCATTAATTTACTCACCCATCAAGAGACACAGCTAAGACAGTGTTCTGTTGATGCTGAGGCACTAGTACCCTGAAGTTAGTGTGGTCGACTGTGAATGCGCCCAGACTTGGATCCTGTAGAATCATGTTCGGAGTAGTTTCATGTTTTATTCCGTTGCTTATTTCTGCCAGATCTAGTCTGTACAGCCCGCTTCCGCGTATCACCCAGAATAGATATCTGAAATATGAAAAAAAAGTAATTCAAGTATGCATTGGTACTTATACACAGACACTGTATAGGCCTAGAAGCCTATCCACTATATCTATTTATAGTAATAATATTGAAATATCGACTTACTTTTGATATAATGTATTATGCAACAACATTAGTGTAGGACATAATAAATTAAAATTTATTTCGGGGAGAAAATTCAATACAAACATCATGAATGAAACAATTACTGTTTAATTTAATAATTAAAATACTTAATTCAAAAAATGGATGGCAAATTCAATTTAAGTTGATGGTTTATTGATCCATTCTGAGCTGCGATGTATCAACACACTTTTTCTATGTATTTAAACACGACATGCAGTCAAATAAGTATTTTTTGGCTGCATCATACTTATTTGACAAATACTTACTGCATGTTGTGTTAAATACATAGAATACTTACTGCATGTCGTGTTTAAATACATAGAAAAAGTGTGTTAAATTCAATCTCCGCACCGCCAACAAAAGTGAAACCTTAAGTGTTGTGAGTAGCAGGATACCACTCGAATAATGTACTTCTTTTGCAAAATTTTGCTTATAAATTTACCATATAATAGAAACTTAGAGCCTATATTTTTACTTCATTCACACATTTACTCACTGTATTTTTCATAAAGACATAATCTACTCCGTTCATCGTCTACTTCTTCTTCTTCTTCTTCTTCTTCTTCTTCTTCTTCTTCTTCTTCGTCTGTTTTCGTATTTTTCTTCTTGTTTTCCTGTCTTCTTCTTTTTCTTCTCGTTGTCCTGTCGCCTTATTATTGTTCTCCAGTCTTCTTCTTCTTGTTCTCCTCCATCTTCTCGTTCTTGATCTTCTTCTTCTTATACACCTGTCTACTTCCTTTTCTCCTGTCTAGGCTGTCTTTTCCCTCTTTTACATTGACTTTCACTCAACCCGAATGCATGCACACATTACTCACCCGTTGTAGGGATCCACCTCTATGTGGTGTGGCTTGGTGAGGAGGCCGGCTACCGCTACTGTGGTGCCCTGGCCGTCTAGGCCGCACCTCACCACCTGCCACACTGGGCCACCGTTGTGGTCCACCTGCACCACCACATACAGCCAGTCGTTCAGCCAGTCCACACTAAAATAGATGAAAAAAATTTATTGTCATAAAAATTCATCTAACAGAGACAACATAAAGTTTATATAGGCAACACTATAACACATTACACACTTAAGAGGCGAAGGTGACATTCAAAATGTTATATTGTCAATAACATGACAAGGGAAAGAAATACATCTAGCAATCAAAAATTGTGTAATCAAATAATTATAGGTTGAATCTAACCCCCACCTGAACACTTTAATAAAGTAGGCTACTTCTATCTATTGCCATATGTTATAATGTGAACATTATAACATCACAATCAATAACAGGGGCCTTTTCGCAATGGATTTTCAAAACTATACTACAATGCGAACATTACGCAACGGTGAAAAAAGTCAATTTGTATGTATTTTGTTGGTGGGGAGTCCCTTGCGGGAAGGTCCCACCGCCTGAATATATAATTTAAGCCGTCAATTACGACTGTCATACTTCAGCCGGGACCGACAATTTAACGTGCCCATCCGATAACATGGGAGTGATCTGGTTAAAAAGCTTTTACGACTGTCATACTTCAGCCGGGACCGACAATTTAACGTGCCCATCCGATAACATGGGAGTGATCTGGTTAAAAAGCTTTTGGTAATGAGAGGGTTTGAACCCGGGATCTCTATGCTGCTAAGCAAGCACTCTATCCACTATACCACGCAACGGTTTCCGATGCTGATTGCATCAACATTAAAACATGTTTCCTGATCAGGTTTAAAGTTGTAAATTTTTCACTAAATCTAGTATTTAATTCGACAAGTTTTCAGTACCTAACTCGAAATTTCAGTACAGTCCGGGTCCTTTAGCTTTGCCTATCGGCGGAGCGCCACTAGACTGCAACTACCCCCGTTCAAAAACATCCAACATCTATGAAAATATATCTTTCCTTAAGCAACTGATGCTCTTTTGTATCTTCTCAAAGGCAACGTGTTGCATCCGAAAAGATACACAACCTATCAGCTGTCATTCGTTCAACATGCTCTTTCCATTGTTGGTGATACGTTGCAACTCTCTCATTCATGAAGAATCTCTGTGTGTAGGGGGCTTCCTTCAAGGAAGCTCTGTAGTGAAGCTCCATCTAGGGATCTAGAGTCTCTGAAGCCTGATGATTTTGCAAAGCCGTGAATATTACCCCGCGAACCATACCTTGCCTATATGCGGTTTCAGAGTCACAGATGCAAAGGTACGGCAAGCGTAGTGTACGTCAAGTTTTCAGTTTATAATGTTTTTAGTAGGTCAAGTTTTCAATTTGTTGAGATCTCAGTTTATCAAGTTTCCACAAAACAGAATATAGTAAGTTATAGAAGAACTTGTACATAGATGAATAAAAGAATAAAGCAGACCTGAGCTGATGAGGCGCCATGTTGGCCGAGAGGGGGCTGAGCAGGGGGGAGGGTTGGCGGTACTCGTGTGATGACGTCACCCATACCATGCCTGAAGAGTCGGATACGAATAGCAGTTGTTTGCGTACATGCACGGCTACCCCTGAGAACATTAAAATAAAATTTAAATTACAAAAATACTACAGTGAGATTCACGTTATAGAGTTAGAATGGAAGGCATTGTTGTCAGTTCTCTATTTCCACCGCCTTCTTTAGTAGTATCGTAATTATAATTATAGTATATTATATAGTGAGGTAGCGGTATCATATTGTAAACCTTGAATATTATTATACTATTGAAAATGTAGGAAAAAATATGTAATGTATGAATTTATGAATAAACTCCTCTGAATGTGTCGTCCAACATCCAGTGAAATTATTATTATTATTATTAATTATTAAAAATTGAAATCTAAATTAAACGCTGTCAACCAGCGTGAAGCCTCCTGCTACTGCAGGAAATAAATAATATTACAAATCAAATAATAATATAATAATAATAATATTACACATATCAAATAATATCGACAACAGAATGAACATCCTTCTATAGTAGCGAGTATACAAAAAGGATACAATGACTTCAAATGGTTTAATATATTAGCAACTTATAGGTTAACAATTTTCAAATGGTCATATCTCCTGAAAGGTAAGGAATTTTGCAAATCTGATTCCAGATTCGTGTTCCTCGCATCAAAAGTTAAGTAAACGGAACACGTGACATTCTTTTTAAAAAGATTTATTCAAGAAACAAACCGGCATAGTGACTGCCCAAAATACAGAAATGAGACAAAGAATCTTAATTACTAGAGCTTATATACTATTCTAAATGCTGTATCAGCTACTATACAATAACAATGGGTATAACTTCTCCCTCCCCAAGTTTGGAGCTGTCCTCAGCGACCAAAAACTGATAAGACCCAAAATACAAAAACTGGTTAAGAACAATATAAAATAATACTCAACTAAGTTATCAATACATACTAATACAAAAGTGTGAGAACAATTTTTCAAGTAGGAGTTTCGGTTGGGAGGTACGGTCCGCCTAAGTTACAAGCTATTTGTTTCTTATCAGGAATATTTCGATTACAAAATTTCAATGAGATTTTACATTTATAATAAATAACTGCAATTATTATCAACAGCACAAAAATTCCAATTGGGATAAGAATATAATGAAGTAGGTAATTGCTTTCAGCTGTAAAATCCTCTATAATTTCTAGTGGTTCTATATTTAGATTAGCTTTATGGATCAAGTCGAAAGATAGATTTGTATATAGTGTTCTCGCAGGTTGTTCTGAGGGTAAGGATACAATGCTTTCCCAATAAACGTATGGTTCTAAAAAATTAAACAGCTTTTCTGATTCTTCAAGGTTCAGTAATTGAGTCTTCCTTGGATAAATTGTAATGTTTTGATTTTGTTTACTTATAGTGCAAGTAGTAATATTGAACATTAAATATTTATTTATGACTTGAATGTATCTTATAAAAGGTTGAGCCTCACTTATAACCAAAGATTTACAATCATGAAGGTCCTTATCGTCTAAAAGTTGACTTATACACTTATTAACTATTCTAGACATATTCTTACAATAATAATTATTTCTTATTAGTAAACAATCTCCTGTAAACAATGAGTTATCTTTTCGAATTATGAAGGACGGATGTTCAACAATTGTTCGCAACTCATTTCCTTTTACGACTGGGTAAGATAGGAGAAAAAATGTCTCATAGGCATGAGAATACAAAGGCAATTGTATAAAATAAGTAATGAAATCATCTTTCACATGACAATGTGCAGACCCTAGCTGCCACAAAATTTCGGGTTCATCAGAAATGAGAGACAATTTAGCCGAATGAATTAATAAAGACAATTCGTTTCTAGACAGAATACTTGAATGGATTATGTTTAGTCGACAAAATTCTAAGCTCACCATAATATCGTCTATTTTATTTTTTATGAGAGTCAATGTGTTGAATAAGAAAGAATGTTGTTGAGTTAGCTCTATTGAAGTGAATTGAGTGGTGATTGAATTAAAATAATTTTTCAGCTTGACATTGTTGGCATGAATGACATCAATCCCATTGTTAAATTTGTGTATCAAGTTTCTATTGATTGACAATTGATTTTCGACATTATGCTCTAAATGATATTCATTTGCTTGCACTTTCTCTAAAATTTTGTCATATTTCGCTTTGTCGTCAGAGTCCATATTCCTGTAATCCAGCTTATTGCGGAACCAAGTCCGTTTATGAGACCTCTCTTAATTCTAAGATTATTTATATGAATATGATCAAATTTTAACTTAATATCATCTAAATACAAACGTAAAATATTACAACGATTCTTATCACTATCCTTAGCTCTTAAAAGGTTTACAGAGTCTTCAATATGTGTTAGTTCAACATGTAGTCGTGTAATGTTTATGTTGTGCATGTATGTGTATGTGCCATTTATAATGAAGGAGTTCTGTACTCGAACTGGTGTAATGCCAGATGATTTGGTCAAGTCCGTTACTTTATACGACATTGCTGGGACCAGCAGCAGGAGAATGAGGATCATCTTGTTCTGAAACAAATTTATTATTTTTCTTTTTAACTATTTTCCGTGGTCGTTTCATCCTATTAGGATGGATTTTGAATGGTCGTTTTTGAATTGCTCTGGAATTTGTAGCAACATTTTGTTGTTTATCATATTGTACTTGGAAGAATTTTGGCTTGTTCTTTTTATTGAAGGTTGTTTTAATAAACGGGGCTTCGGGGATTTCGACGTCTGTTTCCCTATTCTTATTCAATAATTCTGTCCTAGTTTGTTTTTCCATCTCTACCTTATCTTTTACCAATCTATGTATAAGCTGTAACCTATCATGATACTCTTTTGTACGCTCTTCAGTGATAAGTTGTTCTGTAGTGTCATTCAGAAAAGAATTCTCAGAGATGCCGAATGTTATTTCCATTGGTGTCATTTTTAAGGTGGAATTGAGTGTGTTATTGAACGCAATCACGGCCGTTTTCATGTTGGCTTCAGTGGTATTATTTCTATTTTGAAGTTGGATAGAATTTAAAAGTTCAATTAGAGTGGAGTGAGTTCTTTCAATTAACCCTTGCGAGTCTGGATGACCAGGGGTAACATAATAAGGTTCGACTTCATAAAGTTTTAGAAAATCACGTAAACCAGCGTTGTCAAATTCTCTGCCGTTGTCCATCTGTACGATCTTGGGGGTTGGATAGAGAGAAAAATAGTCGAAGAGATGGTCTTTTACCTCGATTTGATTAAGACTCGTGAGGGGGTAGACTACGAGTCGTTTGGAGAAACAGTCGATGATTGATAAAAATTTACGTTTGTCATACTGAAAGGCATCAAGTTGCAGTTTTTCAAAGGGCTTTGTAGGAGTAGGGGATACTTTGTATTCTGCACGAATGGGACGACGTTCGTATTTAGTCTTTAAACATATTGGGCATTTGTTTATGAAGTTAGTAATATCACGCATCATTGAAGGCCAATAGTACCGTCGTCGAATGTGTGAGTAACTCTCTGAAATTCCTCTATGATAGGTTTTTCCAGTATGATAATTGGAAACTACTTCTTTTTGTTCGTCGGGATCAGTAATGTCAAGATTAACTTTTTTATACCGCTTAATCTTAACTGAGTTGAAACTTTCCTTAATGACTTTAGCAAAGTTGTTAAACATTGATTCGTACTGATTACTCAATAAACCATCTTTTGAACAATATACACAATACGTGGTATTCGGTTTCAGGTATTCCAAACAAAATTTGTTTATGTGTTCGAAATCTAAGGGGTCTTGAAAACAGAGAAGGAGTCTGTTCTTATCAAAAATTTTCTGAAGGGTAGGTGTTTTGTTTCCACGTTCAATAAGTATCTGATTATGTTCAACGTTCAATATTTTATCGTCGTCTACTATCTGAATTTGTTCATTTGAACTGTCTGCTGAATGAATTGTCACAAGGCTGTCAGTGTCATTATGAATTGGTAAAGCATTGTCGTCAATTTCTTTAGTTGGTTGATGAGTATCGGTATGATCGGCATTGTCTTCACGAAGAAGAATATAGTCATTCATATCGAAAACAGAGCTACCAGTACCACAATCATTATTTTCCATATCATGGGGCTCAGAAGTATTAGCATTAGCATCATCTTGGTTATTGAATCGAGTTAAAGCATTCGCGATGTCATCAAGATAACCATTAGGATCATCTATCGGTGGTGGGTCATCGTTACTATTCAACTGAATCAAATCGTCTATGTTTATGTCGTCGAAGCCATGAAAGGGTAGGTCTTCGTTGCCGAAGCCTAAAAAGTCATTATCATCGTTGTCCATTAAATTGATGGGCTGCGAGGGTATGCGGGACAGTGCATCTGCCACGTGATTGGTTTTTCCCTGCACGTAATTAATCTCAAAGTCAAATTCATCTAAAAGTAACTTCCATCTGAGTAGTTTTGAATTAGGTTCTTTTATGTTTCTAAGCCATTGTAAAGGTTTGTGGTCTGTTTGAATCAAAAATTTTCGTCCGTATAGATATGGTCTGAAATGTTTGCATACCCATACAATAGCAAGTAGCTCTTTTTCTATAGTCGATAAGTTAACCTCACTCTTATTAAGTGTTCGTGATGCATAGGCTATTGGGAGGTCATTACCATCAAACTTTTGGGACAATACACCTCCGATGGCAAAGTTGCTCGCGTCTGTGGTGACAAGAAACTGTTTCGAGAAGTCAGGTAATTGTAGGATGGGGCTGTTTTGTAACATTAGTTTCAAATTTTCAAAAGCCTCCCTGTAGTCCTTGCTATTGGGATTGATCTTTACATCTTTTCTCAAAGCAGCAGTGAGTGGTTTAGCTATTTTAGCATAGTTTCTAATCATTTTGCGATAGTAACCGGTCAGTCCAAGAAATTGTTTGATTTCTTTGGCGGTCTTAGGGATTGGAAAGTTTTTTATGGCTTCAACTTTAGAGGGGTTAGGCATCACACCTTTTTCCGAAATGATGTGCCCTAAATACAACAACTCACGCTTGAAAAACTCAGTTTTATCAAGTTGAATTTTCAAATTGTGTTCTTTTAGTTTCGTAAATGCCGATTTCAAATGCTTTAAATGTTCCTCAAGGCTATCAGAGAAAATTATTATATCATCCATGTAGACTAGTACATTGGTCATTCTTGAAAAAATTATGTTCATGGCCCTCTGAAACGTAGGGGGTGCATTCTTTAACCCAAACGGCATACGTAAAAACTCGTAATGTCCGTGCTCTGTTGAGAAAGCTGTCTTAGGTACGGATTGCGGGTCCATTTGGATTTGATGAAAACCGGAGGCCAGATCAATGGCTGAAAAGTATGTAGCCCTGCCTATTTTGCCAAACAGATCTTCAATGTTGGGTAGGGGGAATTTATCATCAATAGTTTTATCATTCAATTTACGGTAATCTAGAACCATACGGATTTTCCGCTTGCCTGATGCATCAGGTTTTTTGGGAACCACCCAAATAGGGCTGTTGTATGGCGAATTGGAGTGTTGGATAATTTTGTTTTTTAGTAGTTTGTCGATTCCAAGTTCAATATCTTCCCTATAAATCTGTGGGTATCTGTAGTTTTTTGTGTAGACGGGAAGATCGTCTTTCGTATTGATTGCATGTTTTAGCAAATTTGTACTACTCAAGGGATCATTTTCTCGTTTTATTATTTCAGGGAACTGCTGAACTAGGCTAATTATTTTAAGTTTTTCTTCCTCGTTCATGTGACTTGTTCGTAATAGAGATGGTATATCTTGAATTATATCTGCCAAGTTTTCAGGACAATTGGTCGTGAATTGTTTTGGCTCTATAATTTCTTCTACATCTTCTACATCCATAGGCTCCGGATAGATAGTCAGAAGCTCATTTGAAAAAACAACACATTTACATTTATTATCAGTGATTTCTACAATACCTTCTTCAACAGTATATACATCTGTATTCACTTCTTTAATTAATCCTGTTGTTACATTTGGGGCTGACTTAACCGGGATTGAGATCACGTTGTAGCCTGGTTGTAATGTAACACTCTTATTATCTAGCAAAAACAACAATTCTTTCATTCCATCCTTATATTCAAGTTTATCATTAGCAAAGTTTACATTCATCTTAAACGCACGTAATGTTTCATTTCCAAGAAGTATGTCATACTTAGTGGAGAAATCAAATATATACATCTTTATTCTATGGGGTTGGGAAAATACATTTTCAGTGTTGAAAAAAATATATTCGTTTCCTTTACTTTCTCCATTAGGAGTTTTTACAATAAAGTCCTCCTTGTATCGAGTGATCTCAGGAGAGACCAATGATGGATGCATATAGTTTTTAGCAGATCCTGTGTCTACTAGCCATTTTCTTTTCTTTTGATCGAGAAAGTAAGGAAGAGATTTGTTTAAGATGTTCAAGTCGAGTCGCTTGGGGGGTCCTCCGAAAACTGGGGGCCTGACTCTAAAAAATGGTTCGTGAGTTTGTTGAGTGATTCAGTCAAAGTGTTTATTTGACATTGCATAGCCTCAATCGGGTTCTGATTGTAGTTATCTTCTGGTTCTTCCTCTAAGTAGTTTACTTCATATGGTGATCTGTAAGTTTTCAATTTTTGTACAGGGTCTGTTCTTTGAGTGCGCATAGACACTGTGTTTGACGAACTTACTTGAGTGTTAGGTTTGAAATTACTGTTTTGCTGCTGAAAGCTTTGTTGTGGAAAACGTTGTTGTTGAAAGTTTGGACGATAGTTTTGTTTTTGGAAGCTTTGATTTGAAAAATTTTGTTGAAAGTTTTGGGGGAAGTTAGTTTGTTGAACATTGTGTGGTGAAAATTGTTGTCTACTTTGGAAGGGTCTGTGTGTTTGTTCGAAAGAATTGTCGTGTGACCATTGTTTTTGAAAGTTTTGTTCGTAATTAGGATTTCTAAATGTTGTTGTGTTGTTGGAATGTTTCCTACTATCTACCCTGTTCATTGTTTCAATAGTGGTTTTGTAGCGTAGTTGCTGTAATACAATACTACAATCGTTTATTAACTTATTCCTAGCATCATCTAGGTCTTGTACTTGTAGTACTTGCAAATGTGACCCTAATGTTGGGTGAACTCCATGAACAAAAGTATTTACAAGTGTAGCATTCAGTTGACAAATCAAATTTTCTAATAGTAAACCTGTAACACCATCTAGCTTATACTTAGTAATTACATTTGTACGTTTTTCATTAAGTCTGTTCAAAAATTCAATAGGATGTTCCCTTTGATAGGATTTCATCACAGTCAACTCAGCAATGAGTTCAGGTACAGATCTGTTATCAGCAAAATTTTGTTTTAGTGATTTTATCAAGTCTTTTATTGAAGAACAACTGTTGTTGAATGCTACTGCTTCGGCTGGTCCTTCAAGTTTGCACATAGCAGCTTTGAAAAGAATCCAGTGATTAGCTTCTTTTTCTTGAATGTTATCAGCACAGTAGCCGATAGAAAGGTCTTCGCAAGTAGATATGAATTGATGTAACTTGTGAGAAGTACCATCGTAATGAGGTATGTATCTCAAGAGTTCATGTGGAATAGGTTTAGTGATTGTTGCCATTTTTGAAATCTCTGAAGTTGAAGATAAGACTGGATGCAGTTTTGAGGGTTTGATGAAGTTCTTTTGTTTGGTACTCACAACTGGTTTGGAGAGCGTACTTGGATCGTCCTGGTCCTCGTCCGTGGATGAATCCGTGTCGCTTGGTTCTCTGTTGGTTAGGGGCCGCCAGGTGTTGTTTCTCTCTGCCAGGATGGAAGGCTGTGCACTTGGTTCCAGAGTGATGAGGGTAGGCCGCAGATGAGGAGTTACACTCGCGTTTTGGATTCGAGACAGTTGGTCGCGAAAAAAAAGTTAATTGAACTTTACCGAAACGTCTGCGGTCCCGTTTGTTCGGGCGCCAGTTAAGTAAACGGAACACGTGACATTCTTTTTAAAAAGATTTATTCAAGAAACAAACCGGCATAGTGACTGCCCAAAATACAGAAATGAGACAAAGAATCTTAATTACTAGAGCTTATATACTATTCTAAATGCTGTATCAGCTACTATACAATAACAATGGGTATAACTAAAGACCATAAGATCACAAAATTCAAAGTTTAAGCAATTTTTATTCTTCACAAAAAATTGAGAAAAACCTTGGACTATAACCATCATGAAACACACTAAAACAAAAAGTATCTGATCAGATTTGGTTGAAATTTGCACCATAGATAAGGCTTGACCTGAGAAATGTCGGAGCCAAATTTGGCACCCCCAGCTACTATACAGAGTGAGTTATGAAGCTGCAAACATAAAATTTGTAAATTTTCTAATGGTCATATTATCTCCTGAACGGTAAGGAATTTTGCAAATCTGATTCCAGATTCATGTTCCTCGCATCAAAGACCATAAGGCTTAAAGCAAACGAAGGTTTTTACCTTGTAGGCCTAGGAATTCTTATTTCCAATATAGAGAATGTGGTAGTAACAAAATGTCAAAACAATAATGAAATGATATTCACTCTTATTCTTAATAAAAACAGTAGTACCCTTTTTATTTAAAACACTTTAAAACTTTTTGTTTTTAATAAAAAGGGTACCGGTACTATATGTTTCATATTGTTTTTATTAATTTTAATAAAGAAGCCCATACAAATGAAGAGTTTTCACTTGTTCTTGTAGCCTATATGGAGCATATTATATGACTCACCTCTGATAAGATGTGATGTTTTGTACATAAGGGTAGGCTCTTCTATGATGTCGGCGGCTTGGCTCATAACTGTGTGATGTTCTCCAAGAATCAGAATCAGTTGTTGTACTTCTTTTACTGTCAATCAGAAATATTGAGAATTACAGTTATTTTCCATTTTTGGAGCTCTAGTAACTAGGATGAGAAACCCAAAATATGTCATTATTGTAGAATTTATTGTTGAGTACATATCCTGAAAATTATCACCACCTCTCACACAAAAGTATTGGTCATGTACGGCAGTAGGCCTACTATTAATTTTGTTTATTGGAAGATTTTATGTCATGGGATACTATTAATTTAATTATCTACTTATTCATAGACAATAGACACAATTCAGGTGTAAACAACAGGCATTTGTCCAAAACTGCTTTCAACCGTAATTTGAAATGAACAGTCCAGAGGTTATGTATAGAGTTCATAATAATTTATGACATTATTTTATCTTCAATTTGTTCAATAATTAAGTATCTCACAGTGTTTTTAACTGACTTGTTTAATAATAAAGTAACTGACAGTGTTTAATTATGTCAGTAACTGACAGCGAATACTACCTAGTTGTACTTCTTAAATGCATACATTATTAAAATCCGTTATATTTTATTTATTTGGCTTATTTTCTATTATGGTGTGTATTGAATTTTGAAACAATTTCCCAACTTGATAGATGGATCTTTATAGATGTTCTATATTCTCTTGTTCACTTACTAATGAAGCATTTTGTATTGTAGGTTTTGTTTAGCACAGTGTAATACATGAACAAAAATTCACCAATTTCTGCACAAATGAAATAAATCAATTCAGACTCTTCTTCGCACACAGACACTATATATAACCCATGTGAAGAGTTATTATGTATACAGTATAATATAGGTACTGTAAACTGTATAATATACAGTATTCTCTGTATTATTATCACTATTATCCATACTTATAGCATGTATGTATAATTGAAGAGGAATTAAATAAATTGATATTGAATTTCTCAATTTTTCTCACCTCTAAAGAAGCCGATATCACCTTTTCCTTATCTCGTGGGTTAAGTGGAAGAGTGGGCTCTTATTGCACCAACTTCTACCACATCAATTTTAATATTGTAAAGTGTTAATAGAAAGGCATCTATCTAGAGTACGGCGGTGTGGTAACCATAGTTTTGGCAGCCAGTTTTGTGCCTGTTGTGTCTTTCCTCAAGTTAAATATTGTAACAAAATTTAATAAATAAATAGAAAATCACCAATTTTCCTAGTTTTTACACTTCTAGAGTAAGCCGGCTTGGTTACCACAGTTTTAGCAACTAGTTTTGTCTTTCTTCAAGTCAAGTTTCTGAACAAAATGTAATAAATTGATAAAAAATCACTAACTTTTCAATTTTTTTTCTCACCTCTAGAGTACGCCGGCGTTGTAACGATGGTTTCGGCAGCAGGACCCAAACCGGCCGCGTTTCTCATGGCAATGGACACCGAATAGTTCATGCCAGGCTGCAGGTTTTGAAACATATAGAAGTCCTTGTTGCCGGAAGCAGGGATATCCTAGACCCGCAAAGGTAAACGATACACTATTATTGACAGTTTTTTAAGCAATCAATCTATCATTTCCATGCTATTATATTGGAATAATTGAATAATGAATTGAATATACAATATGCAGGCTATTCTACTGAATTAACAATAAATACAATATGAACCCTGCTCATAAACTATTAATTTTTAATAATAAAACACTGAAATATTGTCTAAATATATCATGAATTTATTGAAAACAAATATGTTTCAACGCGTTATTTCAGTGTGACAATCCGAAACATAAAATTCGATTTAAATGTATCACCAATCTATTCATTTATTGAATGAAAAAGACTAAGAAATTGTCAAAAAACCACAGATTTATAACTGAAATTAGAAAGAAAAATAAAAATCTCAGTACCTTTTTTGAATAATTTAATCACAACATGTTTCGGACATTGAGATTTTTATTTTTCTTTCTAATTTTATTACAAGTATCCCTATACAGAAAAGAGATTTATAACTGAGTTTTATCAGAGATTGACAATGGTGTAATAACCGAAACCGGTCTTTCTAAGTATCAATAAATCTGTGGTTTTTTGACAATTTCTTAGTCTTTTTCATTTAATATGAATAATTACCACAATATCAACTTCTCAACTAACGTATACAAAAAGTATTCATTTATTCATATGCAAATACAATCCAGGTAAAAAAAAAGGCATTCACCCAAACTGCTTTAAACCCTAATTCAGAATACACAGTCTAGAGGACGGTTATGTAAAAATGATTACATAATTTACACACAATTTTGAGTCCAAAAAATGTATCTACTACAATTTTGAATTTATCAAATTAATAAATTTCAAAATACAAATCTGAACAAAAATCTTCCCCCATCGCAAAAAATATTAAATATTTATCAAAAAGTTTACAAACATGTTTCAACAAACTCTAGTGTGATAATCAAAACTTCGATTTAAATTTTATGTTGCATGTCCAATGAAAGTACACTAGAGTCCCGATTAACCGAGTTAATCGGGACCGCTACAACCTCGGATAGTCAAATACTCGGTTAACACGGAGGGCCTAATCTAAATAAGGGGTTAAGGAAATCAAATAAAAATACGTACCATGTGATGTACACCAACATGAACTATATTCAAAACCACACAACTAGATAATAGTAGTACATACTTTAAAGTATTAAAAAGTTACAAAGGTTTGAAAAAATCTTTGACAGTTCTTTGTGTAATCGAACTGCTTCGCTTCTTAGCTGCCAAACTGACCTTGACCTTGGCCGATCCGAGGCTCGGTTAACACGGAACCTCGGTTGACCGAGACTCGGTTAATCGAGACTCTAGTGTAATTTTAAGTTTTGGATTGTCACATTGAAGATCACACCATAGGTATTAAACAGGTTTGTAACTTTTTAATAAATTCGTGATATATTTAGACAATATTCCAGTGTTTTATTATGGATAAAAATCACTCTATACCACCAAAGCAGTATCTTAAATTAACTTTCAACTATTTATAGTTTCAAATGTAATTCATTATGCATGTGAAGTAATCATTGCAATACAATGATTGGTTGATAGCTTCTCACTGAATTACATAATTTATATAATGTAAATATATATCATATTATAAAGTTTGAATCGTCTTGATGATGGCGAATCTTTCTTAGAAGAATGCGACAAAATTCAATATTTTGTATATATTCTGCATAGGGTACTCGAGTGAAACTCGATTAATGTATTATCATGATTCAATATTCTCTGATCAATTCAAATTTTGTATTTTAATATGGTAGTAAACGTACTGTTAATTATTGTCAATGATATTAATGTAGGGAGAGAAAACAACCGGATTTTTGCCCAAAACAGTTTCTCACTTGAACTGAAAACTAATGATATTATCACAAAATAGATTCAACTAGTTATTTAAACTCTTTTTGTTTAATCCTCATGAAATTTATCAATGTTATTTTTGTCAGCAATTTTAGTTGAAGGATACTATATAAGCTTTTGATCATACATACACTTCTTCTTGAAAGAATCTAACCATATTATTATTTCAGTAATGGAGCTTGACTTTATGAGCAGTGACTGAATACTGAAATCATCATTTTTCTCCAAAGTAGTTGTTTTAAAAATTTCCACGAGGAAAAGGAATTATCGAACGAATCAATATGATATAATGCTTGATAGTGGAGAAATAGTACTCATTTCCAATTGATAAGCCTCATTCAATAATCATAGCATTATACATATGCATAGTATTCTATGCAATCATGCATAGCATTACTTCATTGAATTTGAATCTATTAATTAAATCTTAGAATCTAAACTTCTTATAACTATGTCTTATTCTAATTTAATTGCAGGTTGAAAAGAAGAGTGTTAGGTTTTGCTACAGTGCAGTGCAGGTGAAACAAAAGCAAGGCAAAAAATCGCAAATCTACACAAAGTGAAAAGTTTATAAAAGTGTGAAGTTCTAAAAGTGTTCTATAAAAGTGTGTGAGTCTCAAAAGTTATAAAATTACAAGCGAAAGCAAAAATAAGCAAAGCGAATTCAAAGGCTACAGAGGAAGCTCAAACACTACCCAGTGCTGCTGGTGAGAAAAAATATAATAAACCAATATTTATGTCTCAAATAATAGATAATATTAGAAAAAAGTATATAGAGAAGAAAACTACTATAGTTTTCAAGTTGAAAATTCAAATTCATGATATTATTCACAATTTCACATAAATATATTATAGAGGGTGGTGAGTGAGACTACATAGATCGAATCTTTAAGTAGTTGGACGTAGGTAAATTTTCATGAAAAAAGCAGACACATTGGCCTTTCTGTAATCTTCTACTTCTATGTTCTTGTCCATCTCAATGTCATAACAGAGTAGGCTGCTTCTCGTAGAATAATGTCAAACACCAATGTCAAATTAGTTTATTTCTTGCTGTTTATTCTAGAAAAACCAACCCAAATCTTGAAAGAAATCTTTCTAAAGAAATGAAGCTTGGAATTTTATATTGAAAAGAAGCTGTCAAGGTCTTATCGAAGGAAAGCAAAATCTACATCAAACCGCTAACATAAAAAACGATGGGTTCAAGGAAGTTCGATTTACAGCAAGATTAAGCTCTATAACTGCAGAGTGCTCTCTAAAGCTAGAGTGTGTCTGAAGAAATCTGCTAGCTTAGAAGATTCAATTGAAGGAGAGCAAAAACCGTTAACAGACAAGCAACAGGTTCAAAGAAGTTCTATTTAGATTTACAGGAAGATTAAGCACTATAACTACAGATTATTATCTAAAGCTTAAGAAGAGTAAAGCTTAACTAGTAAAAGCGTGCCTGGAGAAATGAAGCTTGAAAGCTTGACAAGCCGTGGTACGAGAAGATCCGATCATTTTGACATAATTTGTCAAAAGTTAAGAGTGTTTGAAATGTTGATAATTGAGGTGTTTTCATGCGCGCCTCTCCACTAATAATTCAAGTGCATCTAACGGGTGATTCTCATAGAACATGAACTTATATCATTGTGCTAAATGTCAATATATCAGGACATGAAGAAAGCTTCAATTGAAGGAAAGCGAAATCTACATCAAACCGCTAACAGAGTAACAGACAAGCGATAGGCTCAAATAAGTTCGATTTACAACAAGATTAAGCAGTAATTTAACTGAAAAACTGCAAAATGGTGCACAAGTGAACACTATAAGCACTATATTTCTCAAGCAGAGTGCTATCTGAAGCTCAAGCTGAAGAAATCTATCTTGAAAACTTCAATATTGAAGGAAAGCGAGTTGTGCATCAAATCGTGCCGTGCCTTGCAACTTTTGTTTGTCACCTTGACGGCCGTGTAGCCGGAGGGCAGTTGTTGGATGTGGAGGACATAGGAAAGGAGGGGGCCGTTGGGAAAGGGACCGGCCACCCAGGAGAGGGAGACGCGGGAGGGGTCGGCTGGTGTGGCCCTCACTATGGTCGGTTGGCTGCTGGGGGGACCCCCGGCCAGGGTCGAGATCACCACCGACGGTGCGGACACTAGCGGTTCGCTGTCGTGCGGTGAGAGCAGGAGGGCGATGCGGAACTGAAACAGAGGGAGAGAGGAATATGTATTACAAATATGGTAAATAAAAACTCTTTAAAACACTCGTGAGATGTTTAATACTCGCGTTTGCTCGTTACGCTCGCTCACTTGTTTCTTAGGGCTGGGCGCACACCAGTTTAGTTAAGACAAGACAAGACATGATCAGACACGTTCAGTCACAATACTTCACATAATAATTGCTCATGAAGACATGTCTAATTGCAATGACTAATCAGTGTGAGGTGCGTCATAAGCACTCGTGTTAAACTGTCGGTCCCGGCTGAAGTATGACAGTCGTATGGCCCATTGCGACGGCTCAAATGATATATTCAGGCGGTGGGACCTTCCCACCAACAAAAGCTATACGAATTTACTTTTTACTAGCAACACTATGAAGTATTGTGACTAAACGTGTCTGATCATGTCTTGTCTTGTCTTAACTAAACTGGTGTGCGCCCAGCCAAGTGAGCGAGCGTAACGAGCAAACGCGAGTCTTGTTTTAAAGACCATATAAAACTGTTGTGTACACTATTTTTTTCTACGACCACTCAAGCAAAGTATCACATTGCTGACTAGTTGTAAGGTTAGAAATAAAGTTACTAGCCTGTATGCTGGTAAAACGATTGAAATAACAATAGGTAAAAAGCTAGGAGAGAGTGTACAGTGAAATGAAATGAAAACTTGACAAACTGAAAACTTGACAAACTAAAAACATGATAACCTGGAATTTGATGAGCTGGAAACTTATGGACTAGAAACCTGACGAATTGAAATCTTGATAGATTGAGAACTTGACGCAATGAAAACCTGACGGGTTGAGAACTTGACGCAATGAAAATTTGATAAAATGAGACTTTGAATATTTGAAAACTTTATAAAATGAAACCCTGATGAACTGAAGACAATCTGAAATTTTGAAGTAGGCTACTGGAAACTTGACGAATTGAGAATTTGTCATACGGTACTGAATACTTGATTTAGTGAAAACTTGTGAGACTAACTGGTGTGCGCCTTGCCTCACTCTAATTCTAACTCTTGCTTTAAGACTAAACTCACACTCACGCGACTCAGGTCCAGAAGAGACTCGAATCTACTCGAGAGCATGTGTTTTCAAATGGGTGACGTCGCGGAGACTAGAATCGACTGGTCTGAGTGTCACCATTTGGTGACACATGCTCTCGACCTGAGTCGTGTAAGTGTGAGTTGAGCTTTATAGAGTCTTTAAAGCACTCGTGAGATGTTTGAGAGACGGGTTCACTCGCTACGTTAGCTCACTTGTGTCTTAACTCTACATCTAACTCATGCTTTTATAATGGTCTTTAAAGCAATTGTGAAATGTTTAAGACACTCGTCGCTCGCTCACTTGTGTCTTTATTCTACATCCAACTCGTGCGTTGAAGATCCTTATTATAAAACTGTTGTATAAACTACTACTGTACTTCATAAATACTCACCCTGTACTTGGTGTAAGGCTGTAGGTTGTCGACATGCACTGTGGGGTGGTTGCCCCAGGTCTGGTTGCGACAGTAATGCCAGGTATCTGCCAGCTGCTCATAGCGCCACTGCACCAGGTAGCTGATGTTGGTAGCACCCACGCCCCTAATCCCGCCACCCTGCCACTCCCACTCCAGGCTCAGCGAGGTGGAAGTCAGTGAATCGGCCACCAAGGCTGGCGGTGGGGGTGTGCCGATCACCTCTGTCATCACATAGATTAAAATTTTATTTTTTATGAAAAAACTATTTTCACAAATAATGAAGCTTAGTGAAATTAAGAAGAAGAAGAAGAAGAGGTGGAGGAGGAAGAAGAGGAAGAAGAAGAAGAAGAAGAAGAAGAAGAAGAGGAGGAAGAAGAATAAGAAGAAGAAGAGGATGAAGAAAAAGTAGAAGTAGAAGAAGAAGATGATGAAGAAGGGGAAGAAGAAGAAGAGGAGGAGGAGGAAGATGAAGAAGAGGAAGAGAAGAAGAAGAAGAAAAAGAAGAAGACAGGAGGAGGAGGAGGAGAAGGAGAAGGAGAAGAAGAAGAAGAAGAGGATGAAGAAAAAGTAGAAGTAGAAGAAGAAGATGATGAAGAAGGGGAAGAAGAAGAAGAAGAAGAAGAAGAAGAAGAAGAAGAAAAAGAAGAAGACAGGAGGAGGAGGAGGAGGAGGAGAAGGAGAAGGAGAAGAAGAAGAAGAAGAAGAAGAAGGGGACTTAAAAACTATGTAGGATGCTAATCCCTCTCTTTCTGTACCTTTTCTTACACTCTTTCTTAACTCATTGTATAGTCCAGTCACTATATACATTGGTGCTTGCAATTATATGGTAGTTCTGATTTTTTTATATACTAATGTGAGACATGAGAGAAGTCCAGTTCATGAAAAATTTCCTTGTGCTAGATACCTTGTTTTTCGGTTCATTTTCCAGTTTTCAGCTATTTCTGCCAAATCCAGTAATCGGACAGAAAAAACTGCTCTCGCCTTTTTTTAACCCTACAGAGATACACTTACTTCATGCTAACACAGTAGACACACTGGGGTGTTGAACACCCCTATTTAACTTTGCATTTTTCTTTGAAAAATACGGAAAAAAAGTACTTAGACCATACTTCATCATTTCTTAATCATTTTTGTTCCAAGTGCATACAGAAATCAAAACTAAAGCACTGCTTATCAATATTTATACTAATTTTAGAAGTACATATGTTCCGCCTAAGTGTTGGAGCTCCTAATACGGTTTGAACGAATGGCTTGATCATTGCCAATGACAACTTCATCAAAAACTGACGTCTCTTCATTTTATTGTTTTGAATCTCAAGCTGTAGAGAATCATAGCATTCATTCCAAACTGATCCATCATCCCATACAACATTCGTAGTGACAATACAAGTGAATCTTTGTAATAAAAGTGTTTGATAAAAGTACTACGTAAAAGGCACTCTGGGGTGTTAGACACCCCAAACGAAGAACAAGATGAGCTGGTGACCTTGTAGAATGCTAATACTGACTGGAAGTGGTGGAGAGTAGTTGACAATACTACAAACCTAATTTAGACTGGGCATAAATTCCCATCTGTTTGATATTGTCAACTGTAGAACAGAAAAAAAAAATACCTGGGGTGTGAAACACACCCCAGTGTGTCTCTTTAGGGTTAATATTATAAAATTCTGAATGAAATGAGACTATTCGGAACTCTCTATCTCCAATCAGTACTGAGTTATGATTTTTCAAAAATGAGTAAAATTTAGAGAAAAAATAAATTCTGATTAATTTTAGTTTTTGATCCACAATATCTTCCGATTGTTACCATCTAGATGTACTAGTAGTTCTGTGAACAGTAGACCTCAAGCAGTATTCTCATCCACAAGTACCTGATTGAAATTGTAGACCTTATGGAAATACAGCAATAGACTGGCTTCTCCACACATCTGTGTAATCACTTATGTCAGCTGATTTATGATGAATAATTCTATAGTCTTATTTTTACTCTAATATTGACGTATGAAGGAGGCTCCTTTCCCCTTTTATATTATCCTTGAAATGCAAAATTTCCAAAAACCTTGTATCTACGTCGACGAGCAATACCTGTCAAATTTCATGAAAATTTATTACCGCGTTTCGCCGTAAATGCGCAACATATAAACATTTCAACATTTAAACATTAAGAGAAATTCCAAACAGTCGACTTGAATCATAGACCTCACTTCGCTCGGTCAATAATTCAAAATCCGTCTGGGCGTATTTTTGTGCTCCACAATCTGAGATCAGGCACTACCTCCGTAAACAAAGCCGTAGTGCATTCGTGTGTCGTCAGCACAGGTAGGGCTTCTACACCAATGAAAATTCGTTGATTTCAGCTGATCTATATCAGCTAGTGTTTTTATTGGTGTAGGAGCCCTACCTGTGCTGACTTCACGTCACCAGAATGTACTATGGCTTTGTTTACGGAGGTAGTGGTTCAGGTAGAGCGCTCTGTCTCATATAGATTTCCAGGCACACCTGACAACAATGCTCCTTGTATGGAGGTTTTTGGGGCACTCTGTATCTAGCACAAGGAAATTTTGCATGATGAAATTGGTTCTGGACTTCTATCATGTATCCAAATAATATATTAAAAAACCAGAACTAGGTACAATATAAATTGCAAGCACCAATGTATATAGTGACTGGACTACAAGTATATATTTTATTATTTCTCTCCCAAATTCAGATAACATTATATAGGTCCGAAATAGAGTTATTATTTAACTTTTCAAAATATACTGTTTATTTAAGTATCCCCACACAGGGTAGCCTGTAATCAAAGTTGGTAGACAGAAGGTTGGTCACTCATCTATGGTGTTTAAGTTGACATGCAATTGGAGTGGGGAACTGCAGCTGTGACGTAGGCTGTAGTACAAAGTAGGCAGAATATCGTTAATTCTGTCTATTAACGTTAGCCTGAAATAGGGAACACAAATAAGAAATTGAAATGAACTGTAAATTGTTATTACATTTAAGTAAAAATAAGATGTATTTGTTTGAATTTGGATTTTGAATTTTCCTACCTTTCAGTCTTTGGAAATATCTATTTAGTGCATCGTTGCAGCCTATTATACAGTACAGCTCCTTAGGTAACAGCAGCTCTTGCGTTCCATTCTGGAAAGAATCATTAAATGTTAAGAGAACTACTCGATTTTTTCATGAGACAAATAATTTAATAGAATTTGAGCAGAAATAAATTCTAGATGAACACTGTTTACGATTGTTCTGAAATGATGTAGTATGCGATAGTTTATAAGTAAATTAATTGATCAAAAAATCAAGTTGAATTCAATACTTCTTAGTAAATTTTATTCTGTAATCATGCATAATATACGTGATGTTATGGAATTAAAAATAGTTAGAAATGATTATAATGAGATTTTAGGGGTGAACTTCATCTGCACCAATAGTAGATGAATATGTATTTAGAAAATTGATTCATCGGAACTGAATCAATTGAAAGCCTTGTGCCGGTTGCACAAAAGCCGGTTAAATTTTAACCGTGATTAATTTTACGATTTCACGAACCAATCAGAGAATGCTTTTTTAAAAGACGGCTTCTCTGGTTGGTTCTCGTGAAATCAATCACGATTAAAATTTAACCAGCTTTTGTGGAACTGGGCCTTTCCATTATAATGGAATGATTTGATTGATTGATGAATAATTATGCTATTAAAAATAATTTCGATAAAAATCGAATTTACTCACACAAACACTCTGACAACTAGCATCCAATGCTTTTCTCCATAACTCACAGCCTCTTGCACACTGCAACAAAAATAGAAAACAAATATAAGTTTAATAATAATTTTATTAGACATTTTCACCAGTTCACATCACAGTCAAGTACTTTCTACAATCAATTTACTTTTTTGCAATCAAGTAGTGAATTGAATTCTACTGTCTCAAACTTATGCCTACGACAATTATTTGTTATAATTACACATTCATATGGATATTGTTTGTAAATTGTCAGTGTTATTAATAATTTCAATGTAAATATAATGAAATTTTTCCATTGTTTATTTTTATTGTTCCATTAATTTTTAATGATTTTTAATTTTTAATAAATTTTTCCATTATTTTTTCCATCTTTTTTTTATTGTTTATCAGTATTTCAAATGATATATTCTTGTCTCATGAATATTCAGGAACCCAAATTATATATTTATTTTCTTGTTCTACCTATCATTGTTGGACCACTGCTAGAATGTATCTCTAATCTCACATCTTGAAGAGGCAATGCTATAAGTTATTGTTTATCAATATTCTAAATTATTTATTTTTGCCTCATAAATTGCCTGATAAATATTCAGGAATCTCAATTATATATTCATTTTCTTGTTCTACCTATCATTGTTGATCTACTGCTAGAATGCATCTCTAATCAAACATATTGAAGAGGCAATGCTATAAGTTATTGTTTATCAGTATTCTAAATTATTTATTTTTGCCTCATAAATTGCCTGATAAATATTCATGAATCTCAATTATATATTTATTTTCTCGTTCTACCTATCATTGTTGATCTACTGCTAAAATGCATCTCTAATCTCAGATCTTGAAGGCAATGCTATAAACTATTGTTTATCAGAATTCTAAATTATAAATTCTTGTTTCATAAATATTCAGGAATGTAAATTATATATTTATTTTTCGTTCTACCTATCATTGTTGGTCTACTGCTAGAATGCATTTTTAATCTCACATATTGAAGGCAAAGCTATAAGCTATTGTTTATCAGTATTCTAAATGATATATTCTTCTCATAAATATTCAGGAATCTAAATGATATATTATTATTTTCTCGTTCTACCCATCATTGTTGGTCCACTGCTAGAATGCATCTCTAATCTCTAATCTTGGAGGAGCAATGCTATAAGTTATTGCTAATCAGAATTCTAAATTATATATTTTTGCCCCATAAATATTCAGGAATTATGTATTATTATTTTCTTGTTCTACCTATCATTGTTGGTCTACTAGCAGCTAGAATGCATCTCTAATCTTGAAGACAATGCTATAAGCTGTTGTTTATCAGTATTGTAAATTATATCTTGTCTCATAAATATTCAGGAATCTAAATTATATATTTATTTTCTCATTCTACCTATCATTGTTGATCTACTGTTAGAATGCATCTCTAATCTTGGATATTAGACTATCTCTAATCTTGCATCTCTAATGCATCACCTCACATCTTGGAGGCAATGATACCGTATTAGTTAATCAGTATTCTAAATAATATATTTTTGCCTCATACATATTCTGGAATCCAAATTATATATTTATTTTCTCGTTCTACTTATCATTGTTGATCTACTACTAGAATGCATCGCTAATCTCTAATCTTGAAGGCAATGCTATAAGGTATAAGTTATTGCTAATCAGAATTCTAAATTATATATTTTTGCCTCATAAATATTCAGGAATCTAGATTATATATCTATATTTTCGTTCTACCTATCATTGTTGGTCTATTGCTAGAATGCATCGCTGATAATATCTAATCTTGAAGACAATTCTATAAGTTATTGTTAACCAGTATTCTAAATTATATATTCTTGCCTCATAAATATTCAGGAATCTAAATTATATATATATATTTTTTCGTTCTACCTATCATTGTTGGTCTACTGCTTGAATGCATCTCTAATCTCACATCTTGAAGAAGCAATGCAATAAGTTATTGTTAGGACACTTGCTATAGGATCCAGAGCCAGACAGTGGTAAGCAAGACACATGGTGACAGCTCTCGGCCATCAATTCATTATCATGCCAACACTGTTTTATTATGATTAAAACTCAGCACCCCATTCATCTGCTGTGAGACTCACTTTCAACTGTCAGCATTAGGTGAATAGGAGGCATTGGTAGTGTTATTATCTCTAATGCATCAGGCAGTGAATCACACTATAAGTCTATAATATATAGTCTATCTATACCATGAGTCTATCTTACTATATATATATAGTCTATTTTACTTAATAGTCTATACTATAATATGTATAGACTTCTTCTTCTTCCACTTCTACTTCTACCTCTAATTTCTCTTCTTCTTCTTCTTCTCTTCTTCTTCTTCTTCTTCTTCTTCTTCTCTTCTTCTTCTTCTCTTCTTCTTCTTCTTCTTCTTCTTCTTCTTCTTCTTCTTCTTCTTCTTCTTCTTCTTCTTCTTCTTCTTCTTCTTCTGCAATAGTCACTCTATAGACTATAATTTTACCATAGTCTGTGACAGGCTAACAGGCTTTTATTGTGGGCTTAGTAGTTTCATTCAGATCCCAGCTCTCATTCTAGAAGTGAAGGAAGAAGTTTAGTGTTGGGACTAAAATAAGTTGGTCAATGTCAATGTACTCAGTAATTATATGCTTACTAGTATTCAAGTTCATTATCAAGCATGTAGAATTAGGCGGTTAGTTACATAAATTGAAGCTGAAGGAAGAACACAAGTTGAAGGAATCTATAGGAGTCCCCTAAAATAATTCCAATCTCATGGCGTTTGTTTGATAATCATGTAATTTTGATTTTCTTTTATAATATAGTACAATTTCAATAATATAGTACTAATTATTGTTGTTGAACGAAAATGCAGCATGCTGTGAATCATCCCGAAAACTTCTGCTACTGCAAATAAATATTGACAACAGGGTAAACAGCTAGATGGGAATTCGATGAGCGCTACTATACAAAAATTATTTGTCAGCCCGGGAATATAGTAGGCCTACTACATGATTCAATAACATCATAGTAGCTTACCCTTTTTTGAAAAGTTTTCAATATAAAATAACAGATTGAAAACACAAATTAAAATGTAATTTTTGTGTGTTTTTAATCTGTTATTTTATGTTGAAAACTTTTCAAAAAATAATATTTTTGGACTCAGGGGACCTTGAAACGAATAGAAAACTTGAAATTAGGGTACCTTCATTTTTTTGGAAAGCAATACATTCCTTACCTATGGTAATAGGGCAAGGAAAGTAAAAAGGGTACTGTGATGTTATTTTATAAACAAAAAAAGTAGCCCTGACTAGATAAATTTTAAGATGATTCAATAAAATTCATTGAATATATCAAGGTGATATTGAAATTTCAGTGTGATGTGTCTAATATATCAATTTCAAAAATATAGTTCCAACTACATGATTCATGATACATCAAGGTAATAGAGTGAAATACATATCACAAAGTTTGAACCGTGGAATTGAACCGTTTGAAATTAATTTGAGAAATCAACATACTATAACAACGAAAGTCATTCTGATACAGCTGTTATTGAAAGGTCAAGATTGTGCTGTCAAGGCCAGCATTGCATTGTTATGAAAATTCAGTACACGTTGATTGGAATTTTCTCTTTTTGCATTCGACACCTGCTATTGACAGTTGTTCTATTAAAGTAGGTACCGTACAGTGTAAAAAAATAGATCCGATACCGTACTTCTAAATACAATATAGAACAATTTATAGAAAACCCCAAATACAAAATTATCTGAATGAAATCTTGGGCTTCATGAAGTTCACTTCTTTATCTTACTGATTTGGGGCGACATGGAGATTTTTTTTTGTTCCATTTTGGATTTTAGCTACGTTTGTGTTCATAATAAATACGTTCTCCTCATGTATTTTCACATTCCTTGCCCTATTACCATTACCTATTACATAGGTGAGGAGAGTATTGCTTTCAAACAAAATTAAGGTACCCTAATTTCAAGTTTTCTTTACGTTTCAAGGTCCCCTGAGTCCAAAAACATGATTTTTGTCTTTGAAACAGTAGGGATCAATTCGTATAATCCTCACTGTTCTATCATTTCATCGTTGAACTAACAATTGAATAAAAACTATAATTACAAAATACTGATAAGATGATTGTTCACAAGGTCTAATCTTACATATCAAGTAGAAAATACTCAATAAAACAGGAAATCAGTCAATTTCCTCTTCCAGCCCCAAAAAAGCACACTCACCCTCTTTAATTACTATAGTCTACAAGTTAAATACTACCCCGATGTCTTGTCTAGACATGGATTAGGGTGGAATCAACATTTTCAATGATCATTCGTGGTTGTCTAGTAGTCTACACTTCAGTGAGGTCCACGTTATAATGGTAGTGTTTGATTAGCAATGGTATTGCTATCCTTGTCTATCATTCAACTAAGCGGATAACGCTATCCCTTTCTCGTTTTGCTCTGTTGCCAGATCGTCTTTTAATAGTTTCTGTAAATATTTAAAAAAGTACTGGTCAATTATTGTTTGTATAAAGTTGAAGATTTGTTTGTAATAGATTTCTAAACTGATGTTTTCTGTGTTATTAATGACGTTGTTGTAACATTTTAATGTTGTGTGACAATGATTTTTTTGATTTGATTTAACAATGTAGAATTAATTAACAAAATATTTCATCTTAAATATGAAAATTCATTATGTAATTATGAAAAATATAATTTATTGCTTTATAAAATATATAATTGATTATTTAAAACGAGAATGAACAGTTAATATTACATCAATAAACCGGTATCAGCTACCGTATATAGAAGGCATTGACAAGACAGAGGTTCGGCAATGTTGTTCTGCTATCTTTCTCCTCTGCCATTATAACGTGGACCTCACTATAGTACACTAGTTATTTATTTATTTATTTATTATTTATTTACTATTTATTTATTTACTCTTAAACTGTCAGTATTTCTTATGAATAACACCAATATGCTTCCCTTTCAACCAATGCTGAAAGTTTAAAATGATTGACACACTAGTAGTCTATATAGTGAGGTCCACGTTATAATGGTAGTGGAGAAAGATAGGAGAACAACGTTGCCGATCCTCAATGTCTTTTTGACGGTAGCTGATACAGGTTTATTAATGTAATATTAATTGTTCATTCTCGTTTAAAATAATCAATTATATTTTATTAATTAAGAAGTTATATTTTTCAATAATTTTCATAATGTATAATTAAGATGAAATATTTTGTTAATTAATTATTAATTCTACATTGTTAAAAGCCGATTTGGCAACAGCGCAAAGCGAGAAAGAGATAGCGCTATCCGCTTTGTTGAATGATAGACAAGGATAGCAATACCATTGTTAATCTAACACTGCCATTATAACGTGGACCTCACTATAGTTTTATTCGTTTCATTCCATGACCTAATCGAAAAACCCCATCGTTATTTGACTGTAGTTTAGACTTATTACTAGACACAAGTTGACGGCTTTTTAAGCGTTTTTAACGAGTATATTACAGGGCGGTAGAGCATTTCTATTTCTGTGGACTGATATTATTGTAAGTGTACACAGAGTCGGCTGTGTTGACGGGGAGGAATTGATAATACGCGTTGTAGGTTACTCATTCACTTAGTAATGGATGAATTAATTTTGGAGCTGTCATTTCGTTTAGGAGAATTTTTTCACTAGTTGTATGGAAGTGTTGGGAATTTGTAGCGTTGTTCAAGTTTTTATTACTTTTGTACTCCTTTTTTGATTTCATCAATTTTTATGTAGGGTCCTACGATCTTTATGATATACCAGCAGGTAACCCGTGCTCCGCAAGGGTCTAATTGAAAACTTGACAAACTGGATCTACTGATAACTTAAATTGTTAAATTTAAAATAGGCCCATAACCATCCCGGGTAAATTCAGAATTACGTGTCGAATTTCCCTTTAAAAAAAATTCAGTTGTTTCCATACTTTTCACCAACTTTGTATATATAGAGATATTGAAAAAATATAGATAGAAGAAGAATGAGAAGATAGAAAATAAAACCGTTGAAAACACTATTTTATCTATTTCCACTATCAAGCAGAGTTAGTATAGGAAACTGGAAGCACGACGGATTGAAAACTTGACAAACTAAAATCTTGAGATAATGCAATCTTGGAGAATTGAAAATATGCCTATAACCATCCTCGGTAAATTGAGAACCCATATGCAAAATTTCAAGTCCAGTAGTTTTGACGTGATGGTGGGTCATTCGTGAATTTCGTATACCGTACGTGTATAAGCTAGTTCTTTCCTTTATTATAATATAGATGAATGATCTCTTTATAAACATGAATATCTCACACCAGGGGTCTCCAACCTTTCTTATCCAAGGGCCACATTGTTAATTCTTGGGAGGCTTAGAGGGCCAATAACAAGGATGTACGTGGAATTTGACTTGTGGGGACACTCACGACGGGGGATTTGGGGGGTGTAAAATTATTATATTTCCATTAAAATGATATGAGGAGTTTTAAGTACGTTAAATTAAAACACAGGAAGGAACAAACCAAATCATTTCATTTTAATACAAAGTCCAATTTATTGAGTGTAAAAAGGTCATAAGAAAACTTGACAACATACGAATTTACAAAACGTTATCAAGCTAAAAGAGTATACTTATTTTTGATGAGAAGATTGCATTTGTTTTCCACTTAAAATGTCCGCCCATTTAGAATCAAACTTTGTGGTTCCGATCATTAAAATTGATTACAAATGTTCATCTGACAAAGAAGCTCTGTAATTGGATTTAACAAACATCATTTTTGAAAATGTCTGCTCACACTTATAGGTAGATCCAAAAAGCTGCTTGTTTACAGCTAATTTTACACTAATTAAGAAATTATTTATTTATTTACATACAAAATAATACAAATTACATACAAATGGAGTGGCTAGTAAGAGAAGAGTACTGAACTCACATTTTTTGTCAAAAATGTGAATAAATAATATTTTCAAAAATCTGTTGCTATAACTCTCGGCGGGCCGGACAAAATCCATCCGCGGGCCGTAGTTTGGAGAGCCCTGTTTTACACTATTAGTACATTTTTGTTAATTTCTACTCCGCTAGTCTAGAAGCCTACTATGGAGAAGTGAGACCATGATTTCCTCCTTACCCCTGACACTAGGTTTGTTCTAGCCTTGCTTTTTGGTTCTCCATTGATATTGATGATGATTGCCGATTAAACAATAGATGGAGAAGAAGAAAGAATAAAAAGGTTGACACAACCAAAATAATATATTTGAACACGCGACAGGATATTGTTGAGAGCCCTAACAACAACACACTCCTTCTTCTTCTTCTTCTTCTTCTTCTTCTTCTTCTTCTTCTTCTCTTCTTCTTCTTCTTCTTCTTCTTCTTCTTTTGCTCCTTCCTATTTTTTTCTTCCCGTCACTTCTCCTTCTCTTTCACCGCTTCTCTTTTGCTTCTACTCCTCTCTTCTTCTTCTCATTCTTCTATTTTTTCCTTATTCTTCTTCATTTTCTGCTATTCTGCTCTCTCTCCTCCACTCCTCTTCCACTTCTTCCAATTTTCCATTCTCTTCTATTTC
The DNA here is from genome assembly GCF_014356525.2 of Nilaparvata lugens. NCBI lineage: Eukaryota > Metazoa > Arthropoda > Insecta > Hemiptera > Delphacidae > Nilaparvata > Nilaparvata lugens. Next base: position 6,632,304 of record NC_052510.1, on the reverse strand, counting down.
TTCCTTCTCTCTAAGTGAGGTTTCGTCTCATTATTCTTATTTTTCTTTGTGATATTTACTATGCTTCCACTTTACTTTCATTTTTTCATCCTATTTTCCTTCTTATTCTACAACTCCTTTCCCTTCACCATCTTCTCTCTTCTTCAAATTTTTTTCTACTTCATTTCTTTCACCTCCTTCTTCTCTTTTTCCCTTCTTTTCTTCTTTTCAGTTTTAACCTTCTTCTCCTTCTCTTTTTCTTTTTCTCTCTTCTTCTTTCTTCTCTTATTTTTCACCTATCTTCTTCTCCTTCTCCACCGACATATTTATCTCAGTTGTTTCTCTTACTTATTTTTTTTCTTCTTCTTTCCTCTCCATCTCTTACACATTCTTCTCCACCATCTGTACCCGTCACATTTTCCTTCTATTTTTTTCTCCTTATTCTTCTTCCCATTCTTGTTGATCTTCCTCTCCTTCTTTCTTTTCTTCTTCTTCTATTCTTATTTTCCAATTTTTTCCTTTTCCCTATATCTTTTTCCTCTTCTTTCATCACCTTCGTCTTCCTCCCCATCATCTTCACCTTTTTTCGATCTCCCTCATCTTTTCCCTTTTCTCCTTCTCCTCCTTTTACTCATTCTTTTTCCTGTCCTCTCTTCTTCTACTTCTCTCATTTTGTCGTCTGCTTCACAGCAATGCCTTCTGTCAACACACACATCATCTCTTGTCATTGAATGGCCCTAACCAGCCTTGTTGACTTGTTAAACTTGACACAACAGTTGACGTCCGATTAGCTCACACCAGTTTCGTTTCTGTAGTGCTAATTCCATATTTGTTTTGGTGATGGAATCTACGTCCAATCCTCTATGTCTATCGAGTAGATAACATCTGAAAATATTCCATGAATGGAGCTAGTACAGTATTGATTTAGATTTATAGATCTGCGGTACAGCTTGTATTAAGCCCCGCACACACACATCCATTTTTGTTTGTTCGATAATAATTGGATAATTGGTTGTCCTTATAAATTGGATTAAACAGATGATTTCAAACAGATTATGTTTGTCAAGATCCGTTGAATTCGATAGAATTCGTAAGGACGGCAAAATATTTTACGAACAAAAAATCTGTGTGTGTGTATGTGCGGGGCTTTAGGGTATTGTGTACGTTCTGTTTACAGTAAATTGTTCCAGTTCCAATCGTAAATTGTTCCATCACGTGACTAGTGCTGAATGTTCCCATGGAACGCCATTTCAAAATCGTTGGTTCAAGCCTTTGGCGCGCACATATGAAGTTGATTTACACTAAAATGTGTCGTTTACTAGCTGCGTGAATGAAGAAAGGCTGTTTTACAATCCTACCGTCTAGAAAAGTGTAAATTTATTTTATTCCATTACTCTCAAATTTTCTATCGAGAAAAATTCATTTAATGAATGGTTATCAAACATCATTGTTGGTTATGTATTCTATGCTATGCTAGGGTCTTAGACCAGTTATAGAATTGACAAGCTGGGAAGTCTAGCCTCTGAAGCCAACATTCACTGCCAAATCGACCCATCTTGACGTCACAACCAAGCTAACAACAATGCATTGTTCAACAACAATGTAAATTAAACACCACAAACACTTACACAACAAACTCAAAAAAGTTTTCTATAATTTCTTTACGATGCGTGACGTCATTGCTGTGACGTCAAGATGGGTGGATTTGGCTGTAGATGTTGTCTTCATCGACTTTCAGTATGAATATACAATGAGCCGTGTCTATTCTATACTGGTCTAAGGCTAGGGTAAACAAACTATCAGCGCATGCGCAGAGAAGCAAGCAGACTACAATAATTATTGACCAATGAGAGCTCAGATAGTTGGAACCTGTTGGAACTGTACCAGGTCGGACAATTTACCACACTTCGACTGTGGGGCAGAAAGTTGGAACTGGAACAGGAGTCTCGAACAGAATCTGTCAAAATTCCTCCCATGGAACGTGAAACTTTTTACTTGGTAAATTGTGAATCGGACAATTTACCACATTCCATGTACACAGAACGGGCCCAATGATTGCGTATATGTGCAAGTGCTTGCTTGGTTAAGCATGCAGATGAGTAACAAAATCCAGAAAGAGCAATAGGAACTCTCTCACTGAACGCGCTCATTTTCTGAGAGCAGCTACATGCAAGTTACAACGTGTTTCAATGGCACTTTCCAGATTTTGTATTCGGCTCATGCATGATTATATACACTCGCACATAGTTGGTACAAGCTAGATACTGTTTCAACTTTGTGAATTTGGCCTTAGTATAATAGTCACCTTCGTCTTTATAAGACTAACAGGAATCTACCGCAAGGACAGATACTTTTTTAACTTAGTCCTTTGTTAATTTAATGGCCTTACTATGATAGTGATCTTGGTCTTTACAAGACTATCAGGAATCTACCGCAAGGACACAATCTGTATCAAGCAGCCCCTGTTGGTACCCCTGTCTCTACTTTAATACACAGCTATGCCTTGCCCTTTACTGTGAAACTCCTACTGTTATATTTAAATCTATACTAAAATAATGGAAAGAATTGGCTTATACACGTACGGGATAAGAAAATTATGTTGAGGCATCATCACATCTGAACTACTGGAGTGATTAACTTGAAATTTTGCATATAGATTCTTAATCAACCGAGGATGCTTATAGGCCTATTTTCAATCCTTCAAGACTCCATTAAGTCAAGTTTTTCGTTTTTTCAAATGGACCCTTGTGGGGCACATCTTACCTGCTAGTATTTAATATGAAAGTAGTGTATAAATTGAACTCATAATAACGTTAAAATGACAGATAATTCGAATCCTTCAGTAATTTCAGGTAATATTCAATATGGACTGTATCAATTTTGATTTTCTTAAATTGAGAGTCGTTCGTTCTTACATTGTATGACCATATTGGAATTCGGTTCGATTAACAGACTGTTCAGTTATAATGATCCTAAAAATTGTATTCATTTTCTGCAGACTATAGCCTATATTAAGCCTTTCCATGCATGAACTTGATATTTTTGAAGAATCTTCTTCACTAGTCTATCAAAGTTTGTAAACGAGCCCATCTCTAGCAGACTTTACATTATCGCTTGAGTTCATCACCTAGTTAACGACCCAATCAATGGTGCACTTGTGATTTTTGGCCGTCAGCCAACAAAATTCAAAACAGAAATGGAGCTATTTGTATTTGAGCTGCTGTCAGATTCACTTCAAACTGTCAGCATCGATTTGACTACAATATCAAATGCTCCCAGTTCAACTAATTCTGACAGTAGTGAGGAGAAGTGCTCTCATCAATCTTATCCAAACTAGAGACCACCTTCTTTAAATTCCAGTTTTAATACTCGTTCCTGAACCCAAATGCAGCCATAACTTATATTTGAGAGGGATTATCCAGTTAGGTGTGACTATTTTTGTCGGTATAAAGTGAGAGACAAGATACAAGAGTGATTGAGGCAGTGGTGATATGTACTTTCTAGGGAGAGTAAAGAGAGAGAATAAAGATTGAAAAGAGAGAATCTCTGAGCAATGGTAACACTTCCCAGGATGAATAAAGAGAAGTAGGCTATAAAGATTGAAAAATGAGAGAATTTTAGATAGTGTATGTAGCCTGGATTTTGGGGATGAGGGAAAAAGAAGCAGGTGAAAATGTAGATGGATAGAATAGAAAGGGGTAAATTTGATGGAATTTGAATCAAGGATGACCTTGATGTATTATAGAAAGGATATCAAATGAATTTGGAGTTGAAGTGAGGGAGGAGGAGGAGCAGGAGGAGAAGACGAAGAAGAAGATAGGAAGGAGAAGAAGAAGAAGAATATGATGAAGGTGAAGAAGGAGAAGAAGAAGAAGAAGAAAGAGGTAGGAGGAGTAATGATTGATGGATAAAATATTGATAGGGTGAATGTGATAGAAAGGGAAGCAAAGAACGAAGAATGAATAACGTTAATTTATAGTATAAAGTGAGGAAATTTCATAAAAAAAAGAAATTCTGATAAAATAATGGAAGACAGAAATGATGTAAAGAGAAACTGATGAATGCAAACAGCTTAATGAGGAAGGATTAATGAGTTTGAAGGTGATGTAAGAAGAAACTGTGAGGGGTATGGGAGAAATATAAATATTAGAAAATCATGATATAATATCTCGATTCATCGATTAGGCAAATACAACGTTAGTAGACAGAGTCTACTGTCTAACTTTGAGGCAGATATATGTTGCAATTTTGTGGCTAAGGATGATGACTAAAATAATATAAACTCTGTGTTTGGTGGGTAATGGAAGAGGAAGAGATGAAGATGAGAGATAATGATAGAGATACAGATAACACGCAGTGATAATAACGCACATGAAGATTATCAATCATAGATAATCAATGATTGTCTACAACCAAAATCATACATCAACAATATCAATATTTTTACTTCAAAAATTTTCCGAACCCATCTCGTACATAGATCATTTCTCGCTCTAATGCCTGTTTACAAAGGAAATAATCTCTCAAAAAATCAGTTTATTCCTGGAACAAAACTGTTCCACCCATTTCACTAAATGATTTTTAGTTAGGCCTTGTTCCATTTCTCTTTCTTCAGCTGACATTCTTCCAGTCCCAAAAACAACCTGCTCCTGTATGATGAGATTCAACTTTGTCAGTATTTGTTAAATCAGAAGCTTTGGTGTTACTTATGAGGAATACTGACAGTTTATAGTGAATCTCACATCAGTTCCTGTCTCTTCAACCTGTCAGCTTTGTTTGATATAGAGGCTTTGGTGTTACTTATAGATAATTCTGACATTTTAAAGTGAATCCCACTGTAGATTCTGTGCTTCCTGAATGTCAGCATTGGTTGAATTAGAGACGATGGTGTTAATTATGAGGTATGATGACAGTGTGAAGTGAAACGAACCATAGATTCTGAATGCAAGGCAGTGGAAAAATAGTACACAGGAAACCGGAAATTGGCTGTACTGCGCTTAACAAATTACCAAACTATTCTTTGACTACCGTTGTTATTATGATACTGTAGCTACAGTTGCTAGGATAGTATAGTATCTCTGAGAAAGAAAAAATATCATCTAATATTTAGATTGTTTTCTATTGGTCAATACTATAGCCATCTAGTCTAGAGACTAATGAGCTAATTTTTTCTATCCTAAAATACTACTTGAAAAATTGAACGGTGAAGTTCTCATTAGGAACTCTTACTGCAATTGTTTAGTTAATACTTATTGACTGCACTATAGAAGCTAATATTTAGATGAAACTATTTTCTAAACTAATATTTAGAAACTACGGGAGCTTCCTTTTTCCCCTCTTGACTCGGCACACATCAATGTTTGTGGGTTGAATGGAAGAGGGGGCTTTTATTGCCTCAATTTCGCCCACATCACTTTTATTGTAAGGTGTGAATAAAAGTCATCTAACATAAAATAGACAATAAATAACAATGAATAAATAACTGGGAAACTAATTATCATGATAAAAATAATTCAACATCAAATAGAGCAGCGAAGGGAAAAATAAACAACAAAAAATTGAAGATAAATCAAATAATATGCATTCAAAAGTATCTGAACATAGTGGAGCGTCGAAGTTAGAGTAGAAGGTAGAAGAAAAGCGGAGACATTTAGATAAATGCATTGTTTTCAAACTCTCAGATACCCTCTACCTTCGCTACTATGTTTTGGCTCTTATTCTAAGATTCTTTAAACTTTAACTATTCTAAGATACTTTCCAACTAACTGCGTTTAGACTAATGCGTCGCGTATTATATCCGTCGCGATTTCCATACCCTTTCTATATAATTATGTATAGAACCTCCTATTTCTCAAATCAAGTTAAGTTATATCTTGATAATCATAAAAATGTTTATCAAAAACCTATAGATGCCATTAGAATTCCGATCATAACTCCGAAATCTCGAAATAATCCTGCTCTATTCAAAAAATAGGTTCACTTTGAATAGGTGAAAGGATAACATTTGAAGCAATATGGACGTTCATATTGGGCATCAGGCTAAGCCATTGGAGAATCCATATACATAGGCCTACATATGTTGTCTATGTATATGTGTATAAAGTACTCATGATCTAAAAGGCACGTGCTCTGAGTCTTAAAACTCAGCCGTTAATTTTAGCTTCCCACGCTGGATCATCATCCGTCTTAACTGATTCCTTTACTCCCCTTCTTCTTGTACTTGGTGTTCGTCTTCTTCTTCTTCTTCGTCTTCTTCTTCTTCTTCTTCTTCTTCTTCTTCTTCTCCTCCTTCTCCTCCTCCTCCTCCTCCTCCTCCTACTCCTCCTCCTCCTCATCATCCTCCTCCTCCTCCTTCTCCTCCCCTTTCTTCTTATTTTTTCTTCTCTTCTACTTATCAGTTCTTCCACTTTTAAGCTCTACAATTTTTATTCCATTGGTTATTGCTGAAACCTTAGTACCTATTTATTTATGAATTATTTTGAATCAATAGAACTTCATAGGCTACTTTGTATGGGTAATGAGTCGATTCTTGGGAAAAATATCCTTCCCATTCCCATCAGCACTCTACTTGAAGAGGAATTGATTGATTGATAAGCTACCTTTATCGAAAACCTAGGATGGCGAAGTTAGGGCGCAGCCGGCTCTCTCTTACACTTGTAATAGTTCTGAGTTAATCTAAAACACTGTACAACAAAGATTATAAGATTAAGAAAACTGAATAATAAAGGAATAGGAATAATAATAGAGATAGTGTGTGTGTGAGATAGGTAAAGGGACCAATAAAGAATGCCGAAGATTTTGATTGGCAGAATAGTGTAAGAATAATGGACCAATAGCAGTAAGCGACGCCTCCCAACTCCCTATACTCTCTTCTGATTGGCGGATTGGAATGCCTACTGGTTTAGTTCTGAATTCTGCAATTGGGTAGCGCCAGCTACTGGGTTGCACTTGTACACCTCATAACATTTCTGAGTTTACTTCTGAGTAAACTTTCGATTGCATGTAAAATACCTCAATTTAACCGTGATTAAACTATTGAGCCTCGTGAGAAGGAGAACTCGTTCATTCTATACTATTAAACGAGCAATTTCTGTTTATATGTTTAGATGTTTAGTTGTTTATATGTTTGTATTTCACCGGATCTCGAAAACGGCTCTAACGATTCTCACGAAATTCAGCACATAGTAGGTTTGTGATATAAAGATTCGATTGCACTAGTACTCATCCCTGGAAAAAACTCTCTAAAGGACATTAAAATGATAATTCATCCTTGGAAGAACAGATTTCGTCGTCTGTCGATAACAGAAGATGCGTGTGCCTGTGTGGGAGATCAGCTGTGTAATCATTCAAACAGCTCTAAATTTACTGTCTAAATTCAATATTTTCTAAATTTGATTTAGTGGTTTTGTGTTTTGTTTCGGTTCTGTATATGTTTGCACTTTTTAACATCAAAATTAACTTTATTCCGAAGTGAAAAGTGTAAATTTAAAGTGTTGTGCTCACTATAACCTTAGTGTCCGGTTTCCCATTAGGGAACTTTGGACTATATACGGTGAGGTGGAACTACCCTTGGGTCTCCCCATCATTCAAAGCCATACGCTAATAATAAAAAAAATTCAAACAGCTTACAGTATCTCGCGAGAAATATTATCTAGAAATTTTAATAGACTATCAAAATAATCTGATTTGTTGACATGACATGGTTTATCACTCTAAATTAGAGTATATCATAATATTCAAAGTTAATCATTATTTTACAGCTTTAAGTGATTAGTGAGTATTATTTTGTTATTCAATTCGATTTGTAAACAATCTAAATTATGAATTTTCTGTTTCTAAATATTTTGACTGAAAATTGGACCTGAATTCAAGTGTATGTAACATAACCTACTTTTTGGACCATTTATAGTGTATAAATCAAAATTCAGGGAAGAATCAGTTTTGGGCTGTGCCTGTTTGTCCTTCCCCAATCATTTTGAAGAATTGTGCTCTGTTTATCAATAAATAAATAACGAGTACAGCTCGGTGCCCCGATATTGAACTATTATACTGATTTCGAAATACAAAACTCGTGTGAATCAATAGTACTTAATAATAATAATAGTTCACTCGGTATGGGTAGTTAAAATCAAAATTAAAGACAGCTGAAATCAAGTGTCGGCACAAAAAGAACAGGCAGATGATAGCTCCCGAAACACCCTTGTGTGATAATTCCGAAAACACAAATATTAGCAGTCAGCTGGATGTTAATTTTTTTCTTATCCACTTTTCAATGATATCCTGTTACATCTTCAAAGAAGACGAAGAAGTGAGTCATTTTCGTTGACCAATGAACTCGATCTGTATAATTGTTCAAATAATATGTGTTGAAAATTTGAAGTTGATTGATGAAACCAATGAAAAGTAATCGTCGAACAAACAAACCCACAGACAACGACTAGACGCTCTGGTCATAAGTAAGAACTCATTACGCTCGATCAATTATTTTCTTGGTTGAGAAAACTCCGCATAATAATGTACAAAATGCCTTTGATATTCTATCAGCTGCTCTAGTTGCTCTCTATCCAGTTGAAATCATACATTCCTTGTGAAAAAGCCTACCATTAATGAATTACATACATGAACTTCATGATATAGTGTCTCCTTTATGTGATACCATGCTTTTTCGCACCAAATAATATTATATTGCCTTGTATATCAAATTCTCCTTTTTAATATATTATGTTTTTACAGATGGGAATTACTGAGATATTGCAATTATTCAAATGCTAATGAATTAACAAATATCATTAAACGAAAATCCAAATTAAATGTTGTAATTCATGCCAAAAATTTTCATCTAGCTGTTTACTCTGTTGTCAATATTTGTACTAGCAGAAGTATCCGGGTTGAATTACAGCATTTAATTTGGATTTTCGTTTAATAATAATTGTGTTTTTATGTGTTTTTTTTTCTGACGAAACAGTGCAAGCTTAAAGATAGTCAATATCATTTATTAATTTATGATATAATTATGTAAGATTGCATCCTCGACAATTTTGCTCCTTATCTGTAAAATCTACAATCTAATGATATCCGGATCTCTGGACTGCGGTGAAGGTGAAACTAGTAACAAATTGCAAAATTACCCAGGAAAATTAATTTATCCAGAACGGTTAGCATTCTACTCATTACAATCTGACTACACTGTCGTGCCTATTTTTCTATCACTGTGAATACTATTATATTAAGCTAGCAATTTCTGTATGTTTATATCTGGTTATTTATGTTCAACGGATCTCGAAAACGGCTCCAACGATTTCCACGAAATTTGGAACATAGTAGGTTTATGATATGAAAATTCGATTGCACTAGGTCTCATCCTTGGGAAAACTCGCTCAACGATATTAAAAGGATAATTCATCCTTGGCTGAACCAGCTGAAACTTTCGTCGTCTGCGGATAGTAAAAAAGTGAGTGATTGAGTGAGTATGTGAAAAATCAAAATATCGCATCCCCGAAATTCATAAGATGACGTATAGCCAGCTGTAAAATATAAACACGATCATTTTAGAGAATTATTGTGTTCTGATTATCAATGAATAAAAATAACGAGCGAAGCTCTGTGCCCCGATATTAGTTAGTTAATTTGTCATCTTCAAAGTTTACATTAGCTCTATTCTCACAACCTTTGTACTCGTTCATCATCTTACTAAATACAATCTTCCACCCCTCCCCCTCCTCCCACTCTAAATCAATTCCCCCTCATTCCAGTCATCCTAAAACTATCCCCCCTCCAACTATCTATAATAATTATACTGTAGTTTCTGATACCCGCATACATTGGTCCAGGGCAACGTTAGTAGACTGTCTACTAACTTTGGGTCCAGGGAGACTGGAGGTTCCTACTATCCTACTATGGTGTTGGTGGTTGTGGGGGGGGGGGTTGAATAAGATTGTATCCTATTGTAGTAGAGGGGTGGGGTGGGATTTAGTTGAGTGACAAAACAAGCATGTAATTTCTCACCCTGGGTCACTGAACTCCACCCCTTAACAATAATAGTTCCCTCTCAACGATTACCAACACTTAATTCTGTTTATTTGTGCGTCATTTAAATCACTATCATTGCGCTGGTACTTGTCATTACTTACCTACTTCGTTCCATCTTCATTTCTCACTCATCCCCCTCTCTTTCTCTATCATTCTTGCTATCTGTCACTCGCTCTCACTTTCTTCATCTTTCTTCCATTTTCTCTCTCGCTCTCTCTGTATTTTTTTCTTTCTCTCTGTCTCACGCTCTCTTACTCTCTCTCACACTCTTTTTGATAGTGAGCTAGTGGGAAGGATATTTTGAATATTCTTTCCAAAGAATGGACATTGATATGTCCAAAGCTCCGCCAATTTATGTGGATGCATAACAATATTATCTATAGCTATTACCAATTGCTTTTTTCATATCATATGCTGTTCAGAAATCATTTTCTTAGTCTATATTATGTGAATTCATCTATAATTTTGCTGTATTGTAAGCTATTGTATATAAGTGTAAAAGCCAGTATATATTGTAATCTACATAAATAAAGTACTCAATCAATCAATCAATCTCATTCATATCCCTCTCTTTCTCACTCTCAGTCACACTCACCCTCTCGCCCCTCTCCTACACACTGTTTCTCTCTCTGTCTTTATCTCTCTCTCTCTTTCACTCTCTCTTTCTCTAATCTAATCTCTCTCTTTGTATATAAGTGTATAAGCCAATATATATTGTAATCTACATAGATAAAGTACTCAATCAATCAATGTCTCTGTCTCTCTCTCTCTCACACACACACACACTATGTTTTTCTCTCACTCTCGACTGTCCCTGATAGACAGTGGACGATTATTCAAATCAGGGGTTCTTCAATGGTAATGAGATCAGTCTCTATTACTTACTTCAATCAAGTGTCAGTATACTATTGTTATTGAAGGGAGAATTGGAAGTTAAGTGGTGTTTAACAAATTGTAATGTTGGCATAAACGACAATCAAGGGTTCATAATCGATGAATTATTTACGGCTTTTTATTATACAGTAACATTGTTCTCTCTACGATACCTGTTTTCATTTTACTTTAATTACCAGTTTCTACCCTGTTTTAATATTACTATAATAAGTAGTTTCCACTATAATACACAATAGTTATAAATTAATAAAAACCATATAGAAACTTGTAGTACCGTTTATTATTAAAGAAACTTTAAAATATTTCAATGACTAGTTTCGACCATATAGGTAATTTTCAAATAAAATAAGTCAATATTTAACTTATTATTTAAGTAAATATTTTTTAACTTGGAAATGACCTCTATGGTCGTAACTAGTCATTGAAATATTTAAAAGCTTTTTAATAATAGAGGGTACTAAAAGTTTCTACATTGTTTTTATTTATTTGTACAAAAGTAGCCCATTCAGGTGAAGTGTTTTTACAATAGTTATAATAATTATCCCTGTCAATTAATCTGGTTATTATTCTTGTCGTTTCAACTATTGTTGTCATTTAACCGGACCCTTAAAAATAATAATATTGAAAAAAGCACATATATTGTCAATTCTACCTTCATTTATAGTACAGTACCATGGTTCCAGATTGATAATGTGACCCAATGTACCTAGAAAACAATGTGATAGATAAAATGTATTCCAGGTAGGCTTACATTGATGTGACCTGGAAATGATTTTCTTGTATCAAAAGTTTAAATAAATGACTGTATTCTGACTATAATTTACAATGACTGAATTTGAGGGATTTCATCTAATAATGGAACTGTTCTACAATTTCTATAGATAATGGTGACTCTTTAGAATTTTAATAGAAATATTGTTGTCATAGACGGATAACACAGATAGTGTTGACAATTTGAAAAATACTGGCAACCAATGAATTAAACATCTTAAAATCTTCAAGAGATTCCATCACGACCCTAAACTAAAACAAACATAACTGATCCCAGTCAACAGAAACTAAGTTTCTTCTCATGATAGGATATATATTAGAATACAGAAGAATATATTATTCTACTTTCACCCCCGTAACATTGATCTAGTGGCTTCCTGTCCTGTCAGACTTGAGAATGTGACATGAATGAATATCATTCAATATTATGATCAATATAATGTTTATGAATGAGTTGAGAAGGAAAAATGGTGAAGTGAGATGAAAAAAAGAATAAATACGGAGGTGAATTTTATTGAGGTAGGAATGAGAAGTTAAAGAAGGAGAGAATAAGTAGTGTTATTGGAAAATGGAATTAATAGAGAAATAAGATAGAGATGTAGAGTTGTACATGAATCAGAAGAAGATGAAAGAGACTATGAGACGATTGACAATCTGGACTAGTGCTATTGGAAAAGGATTAAATAGAGGAAATAGGTATTAGTAGAGAGAATGAATTCTAATGGTAAAAGAGTGGAAATAAGAATAAACTATAGGACAATTGTGAAAGAGATTTAAAAGGGATACAGATAAGTAGAAATAAGAATGAACTAATGGGACAAAATGTGAAGAAGATTTAAAAGATTCGAATGGAGAAGGGAGAAATGGATGAATTAGCTATAGTGGGGTCCACGTTATAATGGCAATGGAGAAAGATAGGTCAACGTTTCTGATACTCTGCCTTGTCACTGCCTATAATAATTACAGGAATAGGAACAAAACAATAATAGATAGAACATTCCGTGAACGGAATAAAAATGAGGACAAATTTCTATGGACGAGCGATAAAATATACGAATAAATTGGAGGGTGATTGTTATTGAGATAGGAATGAGAAGTAGATGTTGAGCGAGGATAAGTGTTATTGGAAAAAGCATAAATAAAGGAATGAATTTTTGAAGAATAAATGTTTAGCAATTGGATGCATCGTTGACATTATTATTAATGGGCGGGCGAAGCGGGCGTCTTGCTGGGTGAGTGCATTCATTCAATTTGGTCTGATGCACTTATCTGTTATTGTTTTTAACGCGGCTACTGTTTATCGGTCAGTTTGTACGTCATAGCAAAGTTGCAACTAGGAGGAGGAGGTGGAGAGAGGGGAGGAGGGAAGTGAGAAGAGAGAGAGGTAAAATAATGTAAGTTGGAAGTAGAAAGGAGGAGGAGGAAGAAGAAAGTGAAAAGAACTAAGAAATTGGAGAAGAAAAGAAGAAATAAGGAGGAGGAGGAGGAGGAAGAAAAAGAAGAAGCAGCAAAAGTGGAAGAAGAAAAAAAGAAGACAAAAAGAAGAAGAAGGAAAAGAAGGATAGGATGATGGAGAAGAAGACGAAGAAGAAAAAGAACCAAGAAATATGAAGAGAGAAGAAGAAATAAGGAGGAGGAGTTGGAGAAGGGAGAAGAAGAAGCAGCAAAAGTGAAAGAAAAAGGAGGATAGGATGATGGAGAAGAAGAGGAATAAGGAAAAGAAAAAAGATGATGATTATGAAGAAGAAAAGAAGAAGAAGAAGAAGAAGAAGAAGGATTATGATTATGAAGAAGAAGCAGCAAAAGTGGAAGAAGAAGAAGAAGAAGGAAAAGAATAATCTTCTTCTTCTTCTTCTTCTTCTTCATAATCATAATCCTTTTTTTTCTTCTTCTCCTTCTTCGACGAAGAAGAAGTGGAAGTGGGAGAAGGGGAAAAAGAAAAAAGAAGGATAGAAGATGAAAGAAGGGAAGGAGAAAATAGAATAAATAAGGAGAGGGGAGAATCGTTTGTAAAGAGGAGACCGAAATAGTAGAAGAGGAGAAGGTAAAAGAGGACGAGAAAGAAAGGGTGGAGTAGTGGGATGGAAAGTAGCAGAAGTATGATGTGATGAAGAGGAAAAGGACAACGTAAGGACTGGAATATAGAAGAAATAGAACAAAATTTGTTAATATCAATCGCATACATTCCTAAATGAAAGAAGAGGGGAAGAAAATTGGAATCAACGGGGATAAAAGAGAAGAAGAAAAGCGGAGAAGGTGACAAATAACACGGAGATGAAATAGAAGAAAATTGAGAACGTGATGTGGTAAGCGAAGAAGGTTTAGAAGAGAGTGTGGATGAAATGGAGGTACATATAATTAGAATGGAAGAAAGACGAAGGAAGCGTTGATATAGAATAAGGAATACAGAGGTTTAGAAGGGGAAATCACATGTAGAAGGTAGATGTAGGTAATAACGAAGAAATTAGCAGGACTGAAAGATGAATGAGGCAATTGACAAATTGAGAAAATGAGGTATTGGAGAAGAAGCAAAGAGAAACAAAAGAGGAAAACAACAGAACCCGGGAAAAACAAGAAGAAGGAGAGATTTAGAACAAGATCAGCACAGGAGGAGTAGGAAAAAAGCAAGAATTGAGAACATAAGCAGAATAAGAAGGAGATGAAGAAGAAGAAGAAGAAGAAGAAGAAAAAGAATTATGATTATGAAGAAGAAGCAGAGAAGCAGCAAAAGTGGAAGAAGTAGTACAAGAAGAAGAAGAAGAAGAAGAAGAAGAAGAAGAAGAAGAAGAAGAAGAAAGAAGAAGAAGAATAAAGAAGAAGATGAAGAAGATGATGATGATGATGAAGTTGATGGATAAGAATCGAGAATAGGCTAGAAGGAGAAGAAAAAGAAGCCTGGAAGAGCAAAAAGTAGTAGAAGGACAACAAAAGGGAACCATGAGAAAACAAGAAGAAAGAGAAGAGTTCTAGATAAAAATGAATGAATAAAATATAGAATGAGGAGTTGTGGGAGTGAGAGGATGAAAACAAAGATGATGTAACAAGAACAACAACATTAATCTTGTTTTATCATTGTTGAACTTATCACACTATCCTATCTATTAACGTATTAACACACTCTCCTATTACTAGAAGTAGTTCCCATGACATTGGAACTGCATCTACTGACTATGAATGAATGAAAGTGATCTATGCTGACGTTTGTGACATCAAAAGTCACAAGTGATCCCAGATTGGAAAGCTAGACTTATAAATGATGTCAAATGTGTTGTTGAAGATAAAAGAATTAAAATAATCAAATAGATAGCTTAGTCGGGTTGTGAGGTGTTATTGAACTATGGATCTAGTAACTTTGTTTCAATATATTACATCAGATTCTCTGCATAATTTACAATAATTCAGCATCAATTTATGATTTATCGTAGTTTATTATCATAATTATTGTTCCTCCCAAAAAACTAAGCAAATTTAAAGCGAAAATATTAATATTTTGAACTTGGAAGTGTCATATGTGTCATGTTCATACCTGAAAGTGTATTCATGTCAAATCAAATAATTTCACATAAACATCTTTATTCCCATTCCCCAATACCCCAACGAAAATATTCAAAGAAAAAAAATCTGTATTTGAAAGTTTAGATTTTACATAATATTAAACCATAAATTTCATTATCCAGATATTCCCATATACCTGACTATAGTGAGGTCCACGTTATAATGACAGTGGATGAAGATAGAAGAATAGCGATGCCGATTCTCTGCATTAATTAATTATATTTCTACACTGTCAAAATAGTTATTTGTGCAACTAGTGCGCAAAGTGACAGTTTGCTGCACCGAAAGAAACGTTTACGCCCCGAGCCGTAGGCGAGGGCGGAATGGTTTCTTGAGTGCAGCAGAGGAACTTTGCGCACGTATTTCACATTAAGTTTTTCCTACAGTTACCATTGAATATGAAAAGTGGGTAATTATGGGTAAAATTGCCTGAAATGCATCAAATATTTTTCTGTGTAATTTTATTATTGATAAAAACCTTAATCCTAAAATCCTAAAGTCCTCGTTGTCCTTGGTTATAATATATAATGAATAATAATTAGCGCGTTGTACTTCGTTGCACCTCTGCTCACTATAGCAGCCACAGCAGTCACTGTTACCAACTTCATTTTGATTTTGCTGCACTGTTGCTCCATATAACCTACTAAGTATTTTGCGTTGCCATGTTGCAAATCTGGAGTGCAGAAAAATTTTTCCCGCACTAGAGCGGAAAAGTGATTCTTTGCGTTCTGTAATCAGTGCAGCAATGGCCACTTTTCAACGTAACTGTAGGAAAACATAATTGGCATCGTTGTGACCTAGAAAAGGATAGTACCACCGGCTTCGTCGAATGATTGACAAGGATACCAAAACCAAAGTTTGATCAAATACTGTAATTATAACATGGACCTCACAATAGATTACATTTTTAATGATATATTGTCGTCCTTTCTCATAGTAGCCTATTCTATTAGTCTAAACACAAACTTAAGCCAGTTACACACAAATTGATTTCTGGACGAACGATTTTTTCCGTTCTTATGGATTCTATCAGATTAAACGAGACTTGTCAAACATCATCTGTTTGACATCATCTGTCTAATCTTATATAATTTATAAGGACGGCAAAAAATCGTACGTCCAGAAAATCGTTGTGTGTATAACTGGCTTACGGCTATTAATCGCAAATTGTGATGTGAGTCTGCTAGATGAATTAGTATCATATGATCATATTATGATGTTCACATTGAAAAGAGGTTAGCAAGTGTAAACATTATTATGATATTCAAGTAGTCATCTTGCTGATAGCATGACAACATCATGCATCCAGCTTGATATTCAGGTCATGTCACGGTAACTTTGCGTCGGGTCTTAATTTGCGACAAGCCTAAAACGAAGCCTGCACTATAACGATTGAAAATAGTTATAATGAAGTATGGATAATCACAAATACTACTAATCTTCCCAGTAATAGCAATACTGAGGCATAAATATGAGTCTGAATGAACCGACTGAAAATATGCATCACAACTTCAAAAAATTGAAAATTGATTGAGTGATGAGAAATTGAAAACTTAGTGATCGAGTTATCAAATTTGAGGAGTAAACTACTGAAAATTGTGCGTTGAAGAGTTGAGAATTGAGTGGTCCAAAATTGAGAGCAGTGTGATGAAAAATTGAAGAATGTGTGATCAAAAATTGAAATTAATTTACTAATCTCCAAACATGCGACGTTCTGGTAGATAAACACTAGTTTCATTGAACTTGATTCTTTTACTTGTCAACTTTCTCTTGCCGATATGATGATTATTTTAAATATAAATGCCATATTTTGGTCTCATAAAGCCAAGAGGTCAAGAGGTAATCGTAATCTATTATATCGCGTTTTCGCCTCCTAACCTTTTGATTAATGATCCAATTACATTATTATTTGAAGCCTTCTTTGCTCCCAGCGTCATAGAACATTAGTGAATCTTTTGTTTTTATTGATGTCTGTTATCGGTTTTGAGTGCATATTTATTGAAAAATAATGTGGTGTATTACTGGTGAAAAGGTTTTCAGGCAATTTTAAGGCCTGAGTTCTCTGAAATAGGAATACGTCTCGTAGGTTTTCCCAAGTTGAACGAAGTTTTTATTCTGTTTATGAATTCACTCCCATTCAAGGTTGTATTTGAATTTATTTGCCAAAAACAAAATACAAAAAAGCTTTACAAAAAATAAATATATGCTACTGCACTTAACTAAAATACATACATAAAAATTATAGAACTATTAATAATAATAATAAAATTTTGGCTCTACTGGTAAAAGTAACACTTGAGCGCCAGTAGTCAGTTCAATTAAAAAGTAATTATATAATATTATGTACATGTACAAGAACAAAAGAGTACAAGTTGAAAGAGTTAAGTTGATATTAAACAAAATTAACAGAAATAGAATGAAGACAATATAATAGAGAATTAGATAATATAAAGAATAGAAAGAACATTGACAACAAAAAAAGCAATCATTACGTATTATTGTATTCGAATTGTAAACTAATGATGTTGGAATAATTTGTGTATTATTTCCATCAATATTGGATTGTTTTGCATATCATATATCAAGTCCCATAGAAGAGTTGGATTCCATTGCAAACTTCGGAATGGCTTCTTTTGTACAACATGCTTCATTTCTTGTATTTTTTGAAATGAGATGACTCAAAACTTAGATACCTTTTACTCATCCATTTTCTTTCATGATAGTTTCACAGTAGGGGAAAATGCTCCTAATGAATTTGCAGTATGTATTTGAACAATATTGAACTCTTCATAGAAAAAATAAACTAGTAAGAAAGATAGGTCTAGATTAGGTAAGATTCCTACATGAATTTTGTTCTTGATGTCAATCAATTTTCAAACAATACAAAGCCCTGGTTGCACTAACCATTGTTAAATTTAATTGATGATACGAACCAATCAAAGAATACCCTCTTTTCGGAAAAGCCATCTCTGATTGATTCTCGTGGTATTTGATCATGATTAAAATTTAACAGGCTTTTGTGCAATAGAGCCCAAAATAGTTTTCGAATACGTCTCATTTTTAGTTGGCTAAAGCATAGCTTAGAACTGGAACATTCTTTCAAACCCTCTTCGGACGTATGGGAAGAATATGAAATAATGGAAATTCTGTACTTTAGAGATACAGGACTTGTATCTACTAACAATCGAATTATACTAAGAATCAATGAATATACTAAGAAGTATACTAAGGATCAAATTAGCCTATTAGAATCGTACTGTAAATTTATTGTGCTATACCCAAAGAATATCTTCTTCTTTAGGTGCCGTCTCCGTTTCGAAGGTTGGCAATCATCAAGGCGATTTTTACTTTTGAGACCGCAGATCGAAATAGGTCATTATTGCTGCATCCAAACCAATCCCGAAGGTTCTTCAGCCATGAGTTTCGTCTCCTTCCTACGGATCTCTTTCCTTGGACTTTCCCTGCATAATAACTTGAAGCAATTGATATTTTTCTCCTCTCATTACATGTCCCATGTATAGCAGTTAAGAATATAGAATAATATAAAATTCTGTAGAATACATATAGAATCTTTCATTCTATACTCTCTGGCTACCCCTAGGCAATTTCGACAAATAAAATAAATTGAGCTGTCGTTGACGCAACATTGTACAAAGTTATATAAATGTATAAATGACCCTTGGAGCATACTAATGTAAATAAACATATACACATGTTCCTTTTTATAACAATAAATTCTGAATCCTATCAGGAAACAAGAGTGTGAATTGATTACTTATCTTCGCTATACTCTTCTAAATGTTATTTTCAGTTAACAAGTTACCAATTCATCAGGGGGCACATCCTACAACCCCTCGTATTCCTCCCCCCCCTCCCCGATAACTGAAATATCTCATTTTGAATTTGAAAATGGCGTCCGGTGGGGGTACAACGACCCAATTAAAAGGCTAATGAACGCATAAAAGACCGTCGGCACTACAATTCCTTCTTTCCTCTTTTGAACAATGCTCTGTCGAATTATCGTCATTGTAGACATTAATGGGAGACAAAACATGGCGAGAGGGGGGTAGCATGCTGATTGAATTTAATTCGGGTTTTTTTCAGCACTTTCCGGACGACTAGAAGCGTTCAGTTGTATTGGTTCTTGTCTTTATTTTATTAAGAATCGTGAATTGATAGACAATTTCAGTTCTTATCTTTAAGAGTCGTACTTATAATGTGATTGGATTGGATCATTTTGTTGTATTTGATATATTTTATCTATTTATATATTGATGATTATCCTTGAAGCCTGGTTTTCACTAGTAGAGTTAGTGTTCGAGTAACTGGCATACTAACTCTACCGAGCTAACTCTACTCTCCTCACTTGGTTGAGTAACTGTTTACACTACAATTGATAATAGTAGGTAAAGTGTGTTGTCTAGTGAACAGACCTAACCTCAAAATGTCAATACTTTTTAATAAATTAACACTTAAATAAATTAATACCCTTTTAATAAATAACAACACTTTTCAAATTTGTTAGCCTACGGCACGACTCTACTCTACTAGCTCTACACTGTTTTCATTAGCATAGTAGAGTAGAGTGAGAAGCGGTGGTGGGGGAAGGCAAGTGGTAGAGTACTATCCCACGGTGCTATCTCACTACTCTATTAAAAACGAGTACTCTACCATGAACGTTTTCATTGGGAGAGTTCACCAGATAATTAGTACTTGTCCAGGGAACTCTACCACTAACTATACTAATGAAAACCAGGCTTAACAGAGGTACGATGTGATAGAAAATCTGATTGTTCTAAGAGAAAACCCGTTTGTCACTATTATTTTTTGCACTGTAATCACTCATTCATTCACTAAAAACAAGTGATGGATGATCATTGAATATTTTTGTAATAATATTAGAATGGTTGTAATGTTCACTTGGCTATATGTACTTGCTAGTTTTGGAAGGTTTCTATAGTTGTTAATAGATGGCCAGAAAAATAATACTGTTAACATTTTGTATCTCTTTTTGTGTATTTAAGAAGTTGATATTGTGGTAATTATCCATCAGATCAGATTAAAATCTGTGGTTTTTGACGATTTCTTAGTCTTTTTATTAAATATTTTGTGTCTCTGTTTCAGATTTCCATGAATAGCTGACACCTTCTGTTTTCTATCCTGTGGTAAGTATTTTACAAAATATTAATTAGCCTATAAGATATAATATTTTTTATTATTCAAACTACAAGTAATATAATTTTTCATGTATAATTTCAAGTACAAAACCTTGATAAACCTTTCGAGCGGCACTTCATTGTTGACGAAAAATGCGAAGTATTTGAATAAAAGAAGTGTCGTTGAAATAAAATTGAAAATGATGTTAGTTTCACCGATGAAACAGATCATTTGATCACTTGATCTTAGGCTAGGAGTGTTGAAAAACCTATGTCAAAAACTCTCACGAGAATCAATCTGGCAAGGAACCAATGAACAAGTCAATCAATCTATGTCTCTTTCAATCTGTTATTTCCTTGATAATGGTAGTTTAAGTGTGAATAATGTATTTTATAAGTTAATGTTTTGAGGAAATAAAAACCTATTCTATTTATTTTTCGGGGAATCTGTATGATAGCAACTAGTAGCCGGTTACAGTATTAAAATTGTGAGGGAAAAAACATCAATTTAAACCTTTCATCCCATCTCACAAAATCCCACATTTTTCGACATTCAAATGTATCTTTCACTTCAATGCAACTCTACCCTATTCTACTTTTTTCTATAGTGAGGTCCACATTATAATGGCAGTGTACGATTGATAATACTGTTGCTGTCCTTTTCTATCATACAACAAAACAGATAGCACTATCTCTCTCTCGCTTTGAAATGTTGTCTATTTGCCAGAATATTTTATATTTACTTTTGACAGTGACTGTACAAAACTGAACAAAATGTTCTCAGCCGCCATTTTTTTTCTTCATT
Source organism: Nilaparvata lugens (assembly GCF_014356525.2). NCBI lineage: Eukaryota > Metazoa > Arthropoda > Insecta > Hemiptera > Delphacidae > Nilaparvata > Nilaparvata lugens. The sequence continues at coordinate 6,611,115 of NC_052510.1, read as the reverse complement.
CTATTAAAATACTTGAGTACACAAGTCATATAATTGATTTAAAATGTATTTTTGAAACAATGAAATAATTTTTAAACATTACCGTATGAGAAACACAAATTAAAATACCTGAAATGACATTTTAAAAGTTGATAACTAACCATCCTAGACTTCATCCATGCTTCAGTTAGCCTACCCGTATAGGTTAGACCAGAGAAAACTCCTATAATTAAAAAAAACTCCCTTAATTATAAAAACTGCTATTATTAATTCTGTGGTTAGACCTACTCCTACCGGTATAAATAATATTGAAAAGTTATTTCAGAATTAATCCATTGAAATTACTTATTTTTAAATAGAATTACTATTTTTCTATTATTTTAAAAAGAAATTGGAATAGAATACCTACCAAATAACTTAATTTCTGTTGTTCTGAAATTCAGATCGTTGTATCACAGCTTTTTTAATTAGGTTTGTATAAAAATAAAAATCTGATCTCAGTTATGGAGCAAATTTTTGAATCAAATTATGAAAAAATGTATTTTTTCTTGATTAATTTGACATTAAATTGATTATTTTATCAAGGAAATGATTATTCATTATTGGATTAAATTTAATGGGATGAATTGAGTAACAGCTGTGTACAGTCAGTGGCAAAATGGAGAGAATTGGCAACGTTTTTCTCCCATCTTTCTTCACTGCCATTATAACGTGGACCTCACTATACTCTATTCTACTACCCTTCCTACTTGAGACTTGAGTTTCCCCTATTGTAAGTATATGGAGAATTGGTTAGTCTATGAAAAAGACAATGAAAACAACCCAATTATATTTGTCTATGGTTATGGCCACCTTCTATACACTTTACTCTCTGATGGTTGCCCCATTTTATCCTCACAGGAAGAAGTTCTGTTTATTACGGCAGGGAGAATAGAGAAAGGGGGAATATTTGTTGTGGTTAGGCTGCAAAATTGATCTGGGACATCCTGGTTCAAGAATGAATGAACTAGTTTGTTAGGTGGGGGGGAGCTTACTCTCAAGGGGGAGTTCGAGTTACTACTACTTATGAATGAATGGAAGCCCTATACAGTCTTCTATATCTACATAAGTAGTAGTAAGCTAAGTAGAAGTCTATATAATATAGTATTCCCTATAAAGCCATAAAGCCTACCATACAATACGACGTAGGCATTCTACTATATTATATAATTTATGCATATAACTGTTTATTCTTGTTTACGATAATCAATAATTATCCTATTATATTAAGCGAGCAATTTCTGTATTTCTGTTCAGATTTTTATATTTTTGTATCTGGCTATCTGGTTATTTATGTCCAACGGATCTCGAAAACGGCTCTAACGATTTTTACGAAATTTGGATCATTGTAGGTTTATGATATAAAGATTCGATTACACTAGGTCTCATCCTTGAGAAAACTCGCTGAACGACATTAAAAGGATAATTCATCCTTGGCTGAAACAGTTAAGACTTTTGTCGTCTGTGGATAGTAAAAAGTGAGCGAGTGATTCTGTGGAAAATCAAAATATCGCATCCCCGAAATTCATAAGCTCATTTTAGAGAATTGTGTTCTGTTTATCAATAAATAAAAATAACGAGCGAGGCTCGGTGCCCCGATATTATTTTATTAGTCTGGAGAATATAATTTTCAATGATTAAGTAAGAAATTTTCATAACTAAGATTAAATATTCTGTTAGTATATTTTTACATTGTTGAAAAACGATCTAGCAACGATGCAGTGCTAGAAAAAAACGTTGCTTTGTCGAATGATAGACAAGAGTAGCAATACTAATCTTAATCTGCCATTATAACGTGGACTTCACTATAGGAAGATGATACGAAGATGATACGAATATGATACAAATATGATACGAACATGATACAAGGAGGATAGACAAGGATAGCAACACCAATGCTGATCAAATACTGCCATTATAACGTGGACCTCACCATAGTGTATACCGTACTCTTACATACACAATCTCACATCAACTCATGTCATTTGTTTATAGACGCACGTACGCACTATCCCATGCAAGGTCCTTATACTAAGCTTCTACTTGGTACTTGCGGTTTGCTTTGGGGGATGGGGGGTCAGGGGAGGCTTGTGAAATAACCCCGTGGGAAGGAGAGCCCCAAAAGGACAATTAGGGGTCCTGTGGGACTGGTAGTGGGTGTATTTTGCAAATTGTAAATTGAGTCGAGTGGTGTCTCGTTATTTGATTTCCTTTGGCAGATCCTGTGTAATCGAATGGTTGTCAAATCATCAAGTTGATATAGTCATTCATTTATAAATTTATTCATTCAATAATTTATCATTCCATTGATTTATAAATAATTTAGTAACTATTGATTTATTTTATTCATATAACAAATTTAAAAAATCACTTTTAAATACTTAAATTGATGGAAATTAAAATTACAATTGCAATATCTCAGTAACTGTCATCTGTAGACTGGCTGGCCGCTATGGTTTCGTATAAAATGAGTGCTGCTATTCAGATATTGTCAGTTTGGTGTAAGGGTAAGCATTCCTGACAGGCAATTAGGAGGTACTGAGTCGACAGATAACCAAGTTCGATTCCCGGGCTGACAAATAATTCCTGAATAGTAGCGCTCATCGAATTTCCATCTAGCTGTTTATCCCGTTGTCAATATTTGCAGTAGCAGACGTCTCCGGGGTGAATTATAGCATTTAATTCGGATTTTCTTTTAATAATAATAATAATTAAATTACGACTTAAGAGTCTAATGTCGTAATTCAAGTACTGTATTCAAAAGTGATCATTAACAAGCAGATCCTGATGGAAAGAAACATTGAAGAGTTGAAATAATATTGATTCGGAGATATTCAATAGGATAAACTCAAAACTGTTATGTTGATTAAAGCTGCATTCCCACATGTCAGTGACAATGAACAGTGAAAATATAATTCCAACGAGTTCTAATTGGTCTCTTCTCACTCAGCCTGGCCGAACGCGTGTAAAAATCCCATTAGATCCTATGGGAAGTATATTTTTAATGTTCACTGTGAAACAGCTTGAAAAAATTACTGGTGTTATTAATTTATAAAAGTTTTTCTATTTGGATGCTATCAAGATGGTTATCACAATAGAAAAATTTCTCAGGAAAATCTTTTCTCCCGAATATTACTTTTTGAGATATGAGCAACTAAAGTTCAAATATTCGAAATAGATCATTCAAAATTCGGTAATATATAATTTATAAGATAAATTCAGGAAATTTTGAGAAGAGAATGGCTGGCTTAGATTCTTGAAGCAGTTTTGAGAAAATTCCCTATGTACAACAGCAATGAATGCTTCTCATTCAACCAATGCTGTCAGCCTGCAGAGAATTTCACTATAGTAAGGTCCACGTTATAATGGCAGTGCTTGGTTAGCAATGGTATTGCTATCCTTCTCTATCATTCAACAAAGCGGATAGCTCTATCTCTTTCTCGCTTTGCTTTGTTGCCAGATCGTCTTTTAACAATGTAGAATTTATAATTATAAAAATATTTCATGTTCATTATGAAATTATTGGAAAATATAATTTCTTGCTTAATAAAATATAATTGATCATTTAAGACGAGAATGAACCGTTTATTTATTTAGCGTATGGCAGTATACACAACACATTTATGATCACAAAATTCGAAAAAAAGAAAACAATAGAAAATTCATATATAAAACGAATGAAAATATCTTAGTCACTTTTGACCTGGAAATTAGAGGCATGCTTCCAGGGTATTTAAGTAGGCTATTGATGCTGGTTTAGCCACCAGGAAATCTTCATGTGCACCCGTGTATGCTGATCTGGGACACTCCTCCACTATGTGTCTCACAGTCTGGACTGCTCCACACTCACAGAAAGGGGAGTCAGCCTTCCCCCACTTATGCATCAGATAGGCACATCTACCATGATGAGTTCGTACCCTATTCAATGCCGACCATGTTTTACGAGGCAATGAACCGTTAATATTACATCAATAAACCTGTATCAGCTACCGTCTTTAGAAATCATTGACAAGACAGAGAATTGGCAACGTTGTTCTCGTATCTTTCTCCACTGCCATTATTACGTGGACCTTATTATAGGACCGCCAATTTGGTACAGACTGCATTCGTGAATTGACCCAGTAATACGTTGACAATGTCTGTCATTGATTTTGTAAAACACTTGAAATTTACCGTATTTATCTTTCAATAAATTAATGAGACTTTTTAGTCGAAAATATATGATAAAAGTGTATTCTAATTTTCAAGTAAAATACCATAGGCCTACATGTCGTGTATCAGGCTATCTTTACACAATGACGTGTACCATGTTTTCTCTTGCACTTGTTATTCAAATAAGGTCTTGCCAAATTTCAAGTTGGTTCAGACTCTAGTGTTTCATAGTTGAGGTGTTGGATTCAAGATGGCGATGACTTGATACTTTGTGCCTCTCGGGTTGCATACTGAGTGCTTATTTGGCCTTACTACAATTTAGTGCTGAATATAGCCTTCTTCCTCCTTCCATTTGTTATCTTCTTCTTCTTATTTCTCTCCTTCTTGTTCTTCTTCTTCTTCTTCTTCTTCTTCTTCTTCTTCTTCTTCTCCTGCTTCTTCTTCTTCTTCTTCTTCTTCTTCTTCTTTTCTTCTTCTTCTTCTACCTCTTCTTCTTCTTCTTCTTCTTCTTCTTCTTCTTCTTCTTCTTCTTCTTCTTTTCTTCTTCTTCTTCTTCTTCTTCTTCTTCTTCGTCTTCGTCTTCCTCTTTTTCTAGTGTGGGAGTTGCATAGTTTCAGGTTATGTTTCAATTGCTGTGATCCTGCCATTATTTAAGAGCGCATCCTAAATCGGCACTATTATGATAGAGGTCGGTTAAGAAGCAATGAACTATGTATTCATTTCAATATCTACTCTTCAAACCATTTAAAACAAATTGTTTTAAAAATTCAGGGTAGAGATTGTAAGACTATTAGTTTGATCTGGTTTGTCGCTTATTTAGTCCACCCAATTGTGGTACTTTTTTCTTGAACTTGACCTCTTTTTCAATATAAAAAAGATACTATTTACTTTGACGTTTGATTTGAATTAATCTTCATTTTTATGAAGAACTAGCCGTCAGGCTCGCTTCGCTCGCCATATCCGTCTAGCCAGGGGGCTCCGCCCACTGGACCCCCGACTGGATCGTCCAAGAATGAGATCAGAATTTTTCATTTGAGCATTTTTATCATATGTTAGGATGATCCAGTTGGGGGTCCAGACTAAACGTCTGGCTAAACGGATATAGCGACCAAAGCGAGCCTGACGGCTAGTAATATAATATTCCCAGGAATAGCTCTGATTAAAGTAGTAGTGCCCAATCAATTTTTCCGCGATAAATGCATTTCAATCTTCAACTTGGTGCCAACCTAACAAAGTTAACTCACCTTAATGCCAACCTGACAAAATTATTAATTTAGTTACCAGTTAACAACTGTTTCGAAGAGGTACTCCCTCTAGATTATAGTTCTATATTAACATATGGTATGGACATTTTTCAATTATAAATTAAGAGAATAAGAAGAACATACATGCTAAAAGACGAACTTTAAACCCTTAAAAGCCACCCTTAGAGTTAAAATATTGCAAAAAGATTTCTTAGTGCACCTCTAAAGGGCCAACTGAACATACCTACCAAATTTGAACGTTTTTGGTCCGGTAGATTTTTAGTTCTGCGAGTGAGTGAGTGAGTGAGTCAGTCAGTCAGTTAATCAGTCAGTCAGTGAGTGAGTGCCATTTCGCTTCTATATATATAGATTCTTCACTTATTGTTTCTCCGAATGAACATGTCTTCCAACACTACAAAAAAAACCTGCTTGAATATAGGACCGCAATTCTTTGTACATAATGATGAATCCATGAAAATGGAAGTACTTCCATAAATGACGATTAATCTCGTTATACGTAGTATTTCGATCACTATAATTGGATATATGGTACTTGATGAACGTCTTGTATATCTTGAAGCTTGTATTTCATGAGGATGGATTGTTCTCCAGTTTTCATTCCAGATGGAATTTCCAGTTTTTTGTAACTTTGGTCATAAAGTAGAGGCTACAAGACAAATATTGGAAATATGCTCCCAACATAGATGTGAGAATGGGTTGTAGGGTTGTAAACATGCATAATAAATAGGATAGACAAAAAAGGCAGTTTTGGAAAGTGTGAAACCAGGGTAGAATTCTTAAACATATTCCAAGTTTTTCAGAATTGGTATAGATTTGTAAACATTGGGAAAATAAGAAGAAAATGAATAATAGAGGAAGGGGAGGAGGAATAGGAGGAGGAGGAGGAGAAGGAGAAGAAGGAGAAGAAGTAGATGAAGAAGAAGGAAAATAAGAAGGATGAAAAGAAGAAGAAGAAGAAGAAGAAGAAGAAGAAGGAGAAAGAAAGAAGAAGAAAGAAAGAAAGAAGAAGAACAAGAGGAGGAAGAAGAAGAAGAAGAAGGAAAATAAGAAGAAGGAGAAGAAGAAGGAGAAAGGAAGAAGAAAGAAAGAAGAAGAAAAGAAGAAGAAGGAAATTAAGAAGAAGAAGAAGAAGAAGAAGAAGAAGAAGTAGAAGAATAATGACATCAGAAAGGGGTATGCAAAGTAATTGGTTATAGAAAATCTGATTAAGATTGAATACTTTTAAAAACAAAATAGATGAGGATTTGAAACATGGAGAAATAATAAGAAGTAGAAGAAGACGAATCAGTGGAAAAGTAGAAAAAATAGACGGAAAGTGAAAAGAAGAATGGTGACGTCCAGAGCCAAGACGCTCCTTTTTCCACTAAACTATCCGTTTATTTGTCAATTCGTTGGTATGTTAACTTTTTGTGTTTGTCGGTGTCCTATATTAAACAAAGGAGAGTCGACGGACCCTTGCTTCAGTGACATTTGTTGACTTTCCCTCTTCTTTTTCTTTTTCTTCTTCTTCCTCCTTCCTCCCCCATTCCTTGTCCTTCGGTCATCTTCTTGACTTGACCCTGAATCTGCTTCCCCTCCTAGAATAAAACTTGCCTAATTGACCTGTCCTGTGTTTCATAATATGTTGAAGACTAAAGTCGTCTAGGTTCAATGAATCAGGCGACAGGAATATTTTGTTATCTTTGTTGATGAATTATTATGATAGTTTACAACTACTGTATAATTTATCTGTATCTCCACTTCAACCTGTAATAAATATTATAGTATTCTAATTTGTATTAAAAAATAATAATATTGTGTGACCTGGCTGGCTCAGATCTGGTGTCAGAGTTTTCAGGTCGCCACTGATCAATTTCAGGGCCTCTGACATGACCTAACGACTGATTTTTAGACAGCCGGGACCGACGGCTTAACGTATCCATCCGAAACACGTAATTTGTATTGTGATTGTTTTTTATGAATAAACTTTGATTTGATTTGAATTACAACTTCAACTCGTCTTACAACTAGTATTGAAGCTAAACTATTCAGTATGAGTCTTCTACTCAATTTCCATATAATAATATATCAATTTAGAATTTTACTTGAAAATAAAAGTAAAAAATTGTAATTCAATCAAATCCAATAAGGATCACAATATTTCAAATAGCTTCAACTCCTCATGAATTCAGGGTGTCTTCTAATTTGCCAATCGGCCGAGTAATCTTCATTTCTCAATTTCAACGAGTCAGAAGCAAGAAGTTGGGTAACGTAGCATTACGTCTGACGCATCAAATAGAGCAAGGTTGTCATTGGTCGAATTCTGAAATAGCGGTTGTGTTCGACCTGTTAGCCAATCATAGGGTTCCTTGAATTTAGAGGCGTGGCTCTACTACCTACGTCATCGTTGACACCTTCTTATTGGTCGGTGTTTAGTGCTAGGTTGAACCATAGAGCAAAGTTACCGTTGCCTAATTCAACCTTGATTTTTTTTCTCCGGTCTAGCTTATCTCTTTTTTAATACTATTAGATTATAAATATACTTTAGGTTAACCAAATCCCATAATAATAATAGTAATAATAATAATAATTGATCAATTAATTTATACACTTCTGCTAAGTTTTCTATGGGAATTCAGGTTTTATAGTTTTCAAAACCTTTGAACTCTGATACTGGGATGGATTTTGTGTGTTCCAGTAGAAGAAAATTCTATTATCTTCTCTGAATCATCACTCATTACTGTATCTCTCAAATAAATACATTGGACCTTGTTCATAAAAATGTAGGAATCTTACAAGAAGAACCGACTTTAAGGTGCCTCACACACTCACTCTACACAGGATCAATTCTCATACTGTAAGTGGCTACTTGCTAATTATTTCGTATATGTAGGCCTATATCTTACAGTCTACTCGTATATTTAGCTGCTCATGTATTAAAGGAGTCCTAAATTCTCATGATAATTCATGTTTGTTTTTTTCTAGATTTTATCTACTTTCCTTGCTCACCATAGGTAAAGAAAGTATTGCTTTCCAACAAAATTGAGTTTACAGCATTTGACAAAGTCTTCGGAGGTGTTTGAGAGCATCTAATTTGGAATCTCGTTTAAAAATTATTCCATATTCATTAGCATTTGAACAAATGCAACTACGCATTTATTTTCAACTGTAAAATTGAGTTGTACCTGAATTCAATTATAATTATTCATTCCGGGTCTCACTGAGTCCATAAAATTGAGTTTTATTCCATTTATAATAAAGTTTTATTAAAACTCTCTAATAATAGAGTTTCACTCTATTATTATATCTTGAACTCTCAGATCTAACTAAATTGAAAGTGAAATATCGCTAGAATCATTCAACACCATATTATGCATCGTGCTGTACGAATTCAACAATAACTAACTATTCGTTTAGAGTCCCACTGAGAGAATAACATAAAAAAGTGAATTTTACTTCATTATTCTTTCTCGAACTCTCTCATATCTCAATATTATCTTTAGTTATTACAAATCGTTTTTTTCGTATCATATACAGTTCAATAATTATTTTCTTAGTCTATATTATGTATATTCATCTATAATTTTGCTGTATTGTAAATTATTTTATATTGTATAAGCCAGTATATATTGTAATCTACATAAATAAAGTACTCAATAAATCAATCAATCTAATCAAATTGAAACTGAAAAAAAACGTCATAATAATCCAGCACCATATGCACCGTGCTATAAGGCCTGGGAAAACACCAACGAAGCCGAAAGCTAGTGGCGTTTCCTATAGCTATTTTTCATTGACGTTATTAATCCACACATGCATTATGCAAATAATCGGAGTCCAATTTACATACGAGAACAATAAAACATTTCCTTCTTGTGTTGGCCGTTCTAATTCAGGCTGCTGAATTTCTAATAACCTGTGTTTATAGGTTGACAAGAGTTTCAAAACGGTTAATTCGTGCGTTCTTTTAATACGAAGCCGACAGGTTTTCATGTTGTAGATTAGAATTTAGAATTTAGTTATTTTAGTAGCCTCTAGTTGATGAATAACGTGTAACTATAATGTTATAGTTAGTTATAGTTGTAGTCATCACTGTATATTGTACATATAATGTTAAGCTACGTGCGCCTTCTACTCCCGTTGGAACGGTGATCACTACAAGACCGAACTACTTTAAAGAGCCGAACTCCTCTAACTACCATCTACACTCCTCTAAATACCATTTGAGTTTCGCGTCCCGTGGTTCGGAGTCCACTCATCTCTCATCATCAACCGACTCATTACTCACGCACAAGCCTTTAGCTCTTGTGGGATAAACCACATCAGAGAAAAATGTTTTTTGTTACTATATGATAGAAATGAGAGAAATGTAACCTAGAGAGAGCATTAACATTGAATCACATGAATTATAAAGAGATACGAAATTTAAATGTTATAAAATTAGTCGACTAGTTTCGACTTTCATGTCATTCTCGAGTGTCCTTCAAGATTATTCTTCAGATACAGTGATATTTATCATATTCATAATAAAACACTAGAATATTGTCTAGAAATGTCACGAATTTATTAAAACGTTAAGGTGCGTACAGATATACGCGCCTCCAACACGCCCCGCCCTCGCTCCGATCATGAACGTTACGGGAGATGTTAGCTCTTCTCGCGTTCCACTCTTGCTCCCAGGTCGATCATCAATCGATCTGCTCGAGTGACGTTCGATTGCGGAGCAGAGCGAAAGTCTGTACGCACCTTTATACACACATGTTTCAACACCTATTTAGTCATCTTCAGTGTGTCAATGTCAATTGCATTGATACATGTTTGTAACTTTTTATTTAAATTCGCGATATTTTAGAATAATATTCTAGGATTGTTATTATTATCATTATCATTTTCTTAGAAGCATTAGGCTTGGCCTGTATCGGCATAAATTTCTTTCTTGGTCTTTCTATGCCTCGCTTTCCTTCGTGTTTGTACACCTATGCTAATATTGGGAGCCTATTGGATGGCATTATGAATAAATGAGTAGACCAATTTTCCCGATATTTCTTCACAATATCCAATAGCTATTATTATCATTATTATTATCCTATACTATTAAACGAGCAACTTCTGTTTATATTTATGTTTAGATGCTTAGATGTTTATATGTTTGTATTTCACCGGATCTCGAATACGGTTCTAACAATTCTCACGAAATTCAGAACAAAAGTAGGTTCATAATATAAAGATTTGATTGCAATAGGTCTCATCCCTGGGAAAACTCGCTGGAGGACATTAAAAGGATAATTATTATTCATCCTTGGAAAAACAGCTGATAATAATTATTTCGTCGTCTGTTGGTGATGGAAGTGGGTGAGCGAGTTCATGTGTGTGGAACTGTGTCAAAATTATGATTCAGCTGTTGAACTTTTGTATTCATTCATTCAGGTACTTAGTGCCGGTTGCAAAAAAGCCGGATTACTTTCATTACTGATAAATACCAGTAGATCCATCTTTTTGAAATGGTCTTCTCTGATTTGGTTCACGTGAAGTTAATCAGGATTAAAATTTAATCGGTTTTTGTGCAACTGGGCCTTTCTAAGGGAAACTTTTGCATTCCTCTGGGAATCTGAATTCACTGTGATTAGATAGAACATTTCTATATGAACTATGAATGTTATTATAATTTCTTCTTTCGTGATAATTTTTTTATGCTTTTGTACTCCAGAGCGAAGCTCGGTCCCCGATATTTATTATTATATATGAAATGTGCTAGACCTATTACTTTTAAATTCTAATTATTATTGAAATTATTATCATTATTTTGTGTGATTTCGAATAAAGTACTTCTACCAAACTGGATGTGAGCTTTGAGATGAGATGAGCAAATAAGAGTAGAACATGGTTAGCAGTTAGTGGTCCAGCGGCAAGCATCCTGTCTTTTGTTTCCAGCACGCAGGCGGATAATAATTGAACGGATTCCGCACACAACAGTAAATTACTGGCCGCAATAATACCACCACATCACTATAGAGATGGCCTTCACTGCATTCCACAGACAAATATGGGCGGAAAGTTGCGAATTTGTTGGAAGATCTATCGGTTTAAGCGGGCATTCATTTCGAAATCTCCATTTTTTATATGAAATAACATTCATTATCCGAATTCTTTTTCAACTTGAGGTGCAACATTCAGGCCCGTTTGCATAAAAGCTGGTTAAATTTTAACCGTGATTAATTTCACGAGAACCAATCAAAGAAGCCGTCTTATCAAAAAGGCCTTCTCTGATTGGTTCTCATGAAATTAATCACGGTTAAAATTTAATCAGCTTCTGTGCAACCGGTCGCAAATGTTGCATTTGACGTCGGACCGTAAATGGGGTTGTTGATGTTGGGCTGAATTTATTTATTCACTAGCCGGTAACCCGCGCTCCGCAAGGGTCTAATTGAAAACTTGACAAACTGAAAACTTGAACTACTGAAATCTTGATGAATTTATAATAGGCCTATAACCATCCTCGGTAAATTAAGTATCTATTTGCAAAATTTCTAGTTAATCAGCCCAGTAGTTCAGACACAAGATGGACTGATTAACTCGAAATTTTGCATATACATTCTTAGCAAAGTTAGTACTAAAAAAAGAAGTTAGCAGTAGTCTACCAACGTTGGATTCTTAGGGCTGGTTCCCGAGCTCGGGATTTAGCTAAGTTCTAGAACTAGACCTTAAACAGCTGAAGTCAGGAAATTATCTTTCCAAAACGGGGCGTAGTCGCAGTTTTTATTTTCTCATTTCTATAATTGGAAACGTTTTTGCTTGACAAATATAACATTATTTTCTAAATAATTCAAAATATCTGAAACTTAACACTATTTTCTCTTCATTTTATTTTGTGTTTAATTTTCTAGTTTTTTGAAATTTAATTTAAACCTGACTTTGACAATGACTACGACTACGCCACGTTTCGGAAAGCAATTCTTACTCCAGCTGTTTAAAGTCTAGAACTTAGCCAAATCCCGAGCTCGAAAACCGGCCCTAATTTATTGAGGTTATAGGCCTATTTTAAATTCTTCAAGATTTCATTAGGTCAATCATGAATTTCCTATCCCATAGGTCTATAAGTATACCTAGTTCTATTGACCAATCCTTCCCTTTATTATATTACCAGAAGATTAGATTAGTTTGGATTTGAAAAACACTGTTTCAAATTTCCGAATTTTCAGAAATTGATGTTAAAATGAATGATTTATGAAGGAATTCAATGTCGCAGCTTATTTTTCGATGTAAGAAATTATAGTTGACAAAATTATGTGAACTCAAAAAGATGTTGATACACTTCATATACCCTAGATAGTGCTTGTACTTGTAGAGTTTCATAACAAAGCCCACCTCAAGTTTACTGCAGTATCACTTCCAACCAGTTTTACATGGATGGGAACATCAGTGAGAAGACAAAGAGTTAGAGAGAGAAAAAATAAAAGAGAGAGAGAGTGAGTGAGAGAGAGAGAGAGGAAATCAGAGTATGAGTTAGTCAGTAAATCAAGTCATAGAGAAAAAATAGCATAATATAAGAAGATATCCCTGCGGACAAATCCTCCAGGCAGGGAGAATTTATTCCTGTAATTCATAACACTTTTATATTTAGTAAATATGTCATATTTTATGAATAAACCAATTTTAATTTGAAAAAAATACCATGGTATAGGGCCTTTATGTTGCAAATGTCACTAATAACTCAAGCCTATATAGTACCAGTAGTTGTTTTGGGCAAAGCTATGTGACGCTGATAGTCTCTCAAGCTGTGCCTTTCTTACACTCTCACCCCAACAAAACAGTAGCTATATTGTAGTCGACATCAATCGGCTTGAGTTAACAAAAATTGAAATTTAGTAAATAAACGGACTATTTTCTTATGCTTTCTTTTCTCTATAGTTCACGGTATGGAGAAGGAAAAATCACGTGATAAAATTGAAGTGTCACGTTTGAACATGAAGTTAGAGAAACGTTCAACTTTTGACAAAATTGGCAAAATCTTCATTACCAGACCTCAGCCATCTTCAATCACCTTTACAATGCAAATGACACTAATCTAATAGCATTGGAAGATGAAATAATAAGATAGTCCTTGTGCTATTTTTCTTCCAAATTAAATTATTTATAGGTGACAAAGTCCAAGATAAGGTTAGAATTTCTCGTGAACAATTTTTATAAAATTTTTGTCCAAAATAAACATGAGAGCTATAAATTTTGAATCACCATTACAAATTTCACTAATATTCAATACTATTCAATTCTCGTTGAATAGTTAATTATTTCCTTATATATTTTCCAATCTTTGCAGCTTTCTTGTGAAATCCAACAATCTTCCAATCTTTGCAGCTTTCTTGTGAAATCCAACAATCTATTCATCTTTCATTCAATGAGATGAGAATTAGATCTCAAGGTTATTGTTCTAGATGCCACCATAGAGTAAAGATACCGTTGAAAGATACCGCGTACTTGTAGTAATCATTCTTCTCTGACGCCACTTGTTTGAACTTTGTATGGGGCTTGATCTTGATTGGCCAGACTTGTCTACTACTTCCATTCTTTATGTATATACTTGTATATTGATGAACTGTTTCACACACACTTAGGCTAGCTACACACACATCGATGTTTCACTTTTTGTGTGGTTGAGAAGTTGATATTGTGGTAATTATTCATATTGAATGAAAAAGACTAGGAAATTGTCAAAAAACAATAGATTTATTGATACTTAGAAAGACCGTCATTCATTGACATACATAGAGAAATACAGTACATAGAAAAATAAACTATCAGTCTATGAGTTTATCAGAGATTGACAATAGTGTGTGTGAAAAAGCGTTTGATACTATTCCACATTACTCCCTTTACAATAAACTCGAGAAATATGGCTTCAGGAGAATTTTTCTAGAATTAATTAAAAGCTATTTGAGAGATAGAACACAGTCTTTAACAATAAATGGATGTACTGATACCTCTAAAATGACCTCTTACGGGTTGCCTCAGGGAACTGTACTTTCACCAATCCTTTTTATTATTTATGTGAATGATTTACTGAGCCTGAAACTAAAAAACTCAACAACTATATCATTCGCAGATGACACTGCAGCTGTTTTCTATGGAAAATCGTGGATTGAGGCTCATGAAATTGCAGAACAGAATTGTTTTCTCATTAAAAAATGGTTGGACAGAAACACTTTGAGCTTGAACATTGATAAAACCAATTACATCACCTTTGCACTCAATACAACTGGTAAACACGACGAAAATATGAATCTGAGACTACATTCAAACTGCAACATGAACTTCAATAACTGCACTTGTCCCATAATAAAAAAGAGTAACAAGCACAAAATATCTAGGCGTAATAATAGATGAATATTTGAAGTGGGACATCCATATCAAATTTTTATGCAAAAGAATCAGATATCTTTCTTATAATTTCTACGAAGCAAAAAAAATTCTAAACTCAAGTCATCTTAAAATGGTATACTTTGCACTGGTACAGTCCATAATTCAGTATGGTATTTCAGTATGGGGGGGCTGTTATAATTCCCACTTGGAAGAGCTTTTCATAATTCAAAAATCAATCATTAAAACAATCTTAAATAAGCCTAGACTTTTCCCAACCAACATGACTTTTGAAGAGTTTAACGTGTTGACAGTTAGACAGTTGTATGTAATGAATGTAGTGAAGTATATATTTAAATATAAAAATAATTTCATTTGCACTAATAATACTATCAATAATCAATACAATTTAAGACCCACCTCAAATAAGTACCTAATCTATCATACTAACATTTAAAATATTAGAAGACAACTCATATATTTAAGCACTAAAATTATAAATAAAATTCCTGAACAAATTATTAGCTGTGCCAAGATAACAAAAAAAGTAAAAACAGATATCAATGCTTGTATCAAAATTAACTACTTCTTCTACCTTTGAGAACTATAATAAGTTAACAGAGAACTTTTCTGATTAGTGCGCTCACTTCCCCTACTTGTGCTCTATCACATCCCTTTCCCAATCCTTTCCAAAAAATTTCAAGGATCAAAAGCCTTCCTATGACATGGATAGCCATAGTTGGAAGAACTTTTGATTCTCTACCCTTCTTCACCACATAACATGTATAAATTGCCTTCTAATATTGTAATGTGTTCTCATTTTTATGTTATTTATTTTATACTGTAATGTTTTTTATTGATGTTATTAATTTTTATTTCATATTGATGTATCTTATGTGTGTGTGTGTGTGTGTGTGTGTGTGTGTGTGTGTGTGTGTGTGTGTGTGTGTGTGTGTGTGTGTGTGTGTGTGTGTGTGTGTGTGTGTGTGTGTGTGTGTGTGGTGTGTGTGTGTGTGTGTGTGTGTGTGTGTGTGTGTGTGTGTGTGTGTGTGAATAAATAAATAAATATAATTGCCGAAACCAGTCTTTCTAGGTATCAATAAATCTATGTTTTTTGACAATTTCTTAGTATTTTTCATCGATTTTTGTTCGTACGAATTTTTGCCGTCCCTATATAAATTCCAATAGATTTAACAGAGGATGTCAAACAGATGATGTTTGTCAAGCTCCGTTTAATCTGCTAGAATTCATAAGGAATATAAAATATCGTACGAACAAAAATCGATGTGTTTGTAACAGACATCTTCATGTATTCTAAGTATATATTCTTTTTATATCCCAATTTACTACACATTTTCTTCTCGATAACACTATAGTGAGATCTACGTTATAATGGCAGTATTTGATTAGGATTTGTGTTGCTATCCTTGTCTATCGTTCGACAAAACAGATAGCGCTATATTTTTCTAGCTCCACAACGTTTTCTGATCGTTTTTTAAAATGTATGAATTTGATTAATTAACAAATTATTTTATATCAATCAAGGAAATTGATTATTTAATCATTAAAGATATATTTTATTGAGGAATAGAATATAATTATTTTAAACTAGAATGAACTAGTGAATGTATTTTTAGACAAGTCATCAAGAAATGAGTATGAATATAGTGAGGTCCACGTTATGATTGGAGAAAGATATGAGAACAGCGTTGCCGATTCTCTGCCTTGCCACTGCCTTCTTTGGAGGATAGCTGATACCGGTATATCTGATGTAACATTAAAGCCCGGTTGCACAAAAGCCGGTTAAATTTTAATCGTCATTAATTTTACGAGAATCAATCAGAGTAGCCTTCTTTAAAAATCTCTTCTCTGATTGTGAAATGAATCACGAATTTTAATTAACCTGCTTTTGTGCTACCGGGCTTTAATATTACATGAGATATACCGGTGTCAGCTATCCTTATCACTGCCATAGAAGGCAGTGGCAAGGCAGAGAATCGGCAATGCTGTTCACATATCTTTCTCCAATCATAACGTGGACTTCACTGTATTCATACTCATTCCTTGATGTCTACAATATATTCATAACTTTTCGGGTTTCAATCTAATTAAATTCTAAATTTTGGTTTGTGTATTTCTGGACTCGGAATTTGATTCAAAATGAAACAACATAATAACCTACCTTTTAGACATTGGCTTACTAATACAAAAATTCGGAAAGGGAGCCGTTCTGGGCTGGGGCTTGTTGGTCCTTTCCTAATCATGTATTTGATTTGTGCATTGGTTAATGTAAATGAATGAATGAATAATGTTTTTCACTCCACTGTTAGTAGTCTACATTCATTCTTTTTTAAAATGTGTGTTCACAGTACATAGTAAAGTACATAGATACAAGTAAATAGAGGCTTGTTATGTAATAATATTTTGAGTAGAGTTAATTGTGAGCAATACAAGTTGTAGATGAAGAACATAAGAGACAGCCGGACAGCTATAAATGAAAGGCATGAATTAATGATGACATTCACTGTCTGCTCACTCGTTTTATTATGATTTGAATAAAGCTGGTTGATGTCCTATGGAAGCAACGGTCAACGAATTGACCGGCTGAGGATTTAGAAGGCAATGGTCAGAGGAGAGTGGTCAATTAATCTAGGACTTGGAATATTTTTATTAATTGTCAATAATCATCAATTTTTATTAATAATAATCGAAATGTTGTTTAGTAACGAAAAGTGTAGGTCCATTAAAGAATTACAATATATTCAAAAGATATAGTTGGCAATCCCATTCATCATAAGTGAGATGGGCATGATTTCGGAAGATTAAAATTATTAGAAGTAGGGAAGAGAGAGAAAAATAACAGGGTTCATTTTTTTGAAGAGTTAAATCAGTGGAAAAGATCGTTAATCAGACAGGGTTAATCAATTTTCTATTTTTATAATTTATAGTGTCTAAAAATGTCTAGATTTAAGACATTTATGAAAATGCTAGTTATTCTTCCAATTCAAACTACTGTATCAAGAAAATTTAAAGTTGGAATCAGCCTATCTTCAAACTAAGGCATGAAACTATCAAACTATTAGCATATTAACACTTTGGCTCACACCTACGCGACTCAGGTCGAGAAGAGACTCGACTCTAGTCGAGAGCATGTGTTTCCAAATGGTGACACTCAGACCAGTCGACTCTAGTCTCCGCGACGTCACTATTTGAAAACACATGCTCTCGACTAGAGTCGAGTCTCTTCTCGACCTGAGTCGCGTAAGTGTGAGTTGAGCCGAAGGGTTTTTTCCTCCATGTTTGGTTTTGAAGCATCTTAATTTAAAAATCTACTTTGTAATAGTATATTTCGCACCTAGGGCCGAAAATGAGACTTTTCTGGCTCGAAATCGGTTTTCAAGTCCGAGGCCGTAGGCCGAGGACTAGAAAAGATTGAGAGCCGGAAAAACATTTTTGCCCATGGTGAGAACGTTATTTTTCGCCACACAGAAAAATAAACAATATATATATATATATATATATATATATATATATATATATATATATATATATATATATATATATATATATATATGAAAATAATTTATTGTCTATTATAAGCACTTCCGAAAGTAAAAGTGGAAGGTCATAGCTCTAGCAAATCTGAGGTAATCTGAATATCAGGAAATTGTCAAAGTATTTTTATTTTTTATTCTGATTTGTCTAAATAACCTAAAAGATTATGTTCAATTATGTAAGAGGTTGAGTTTAAACTTTTTATTCTTCCAAATGACAATAAGATGATATTATTATAAATGTTTTAATTATTGAATGATAAACACAAATAATGAAAAGTTTTTAATCAGCTGTTTTAGCACACTTGAAATTTGGCCAATCTGAATGTCAATGGAAGTTTAGGTTAGAAGTTCTATCCTACTCTGAAAATCGAATTATTTGAATAGTTTATAATAATATATATCTTATCTGTATTTTATTCATCCAAATAGAATAATAGTATATTATTGCAGAATACTTTATTGAATTCTAGAAGCATAAAATGATTCCGTTTATCCACTATGTTCCGTGATAAACGCAGTACTAGGAGTTTGAGGTTAGATTCTATTATACTCTGAAAATTGAATTTGAATAGTTTATAATATCTCATTTGTATTTCATTCATCCAAATAAAATGATAGTAACTTATTGCAAAATACTTTATTCAATTCTAGAAGCATAAACTTATTCCGTTTCATAAACTATTTTGTAAACACGTTCACATCAAATCAGAATCAGCTGACTTCAAGGTTATTTTACAGCCCTAGGGCCGTAAAAATTTTACCGGCCTGGCCAGAAAACAATCACTTTCGGCCTCCATATGACGCACGTAAACCAGCTCATTACATCCAAGTGGGGCGAAAAAATAATTAATGACTGAACGTTTTGCGAAGTGAAAACAACTTCAAGACTCAACCTATTCCGGACTATGTGTAACCTTATTTATATTTGGGAAAGGAATAGCACAAGGTTACCTTATTTTTTCTCTTCCTATCATTTTAATGATATTCTTATTGTACGAATCAATAGAGAATGAAGGGTATTTTTGGGGTGAAAACTCTTCCAATATATCATGAAAACATAGTAACATTTATATTTCAACATGAGTCAATAGAGCTCACTATTAACAGAGAGATCAATTCAAGTTCAGCGCAGTATTTCAATGCCTAAACATTTTTAATGCATTTCAAAGCTTGAGATGAGTTTTTGATTTTCCTTTCTTCTAATATTGAATCAAAATTGAAATTAGTATTTATCTTTTGACTAGATATTTAAAATAATGTTGAATATACCTAAATCAATTCACTTCAAAAGTTGAGATCAGGGATTGTACTCGTATTATCCATATTCACTTGTCCTTATTGTGCTACAAGAATTATAGTTTATTTATTTATTACTATTTTTATTTCCACAAGAAAGCACTGAATAGGAGAGAAAAACTAAGGAAACTCCTTGTACTATTAATCTCCAAAATTTAGATAATATTTTAAAAGTTCGAAATGAGGTTATGATTCCACTTCTCTGAAATTTAGTCCTTTTTCACTCAAAAACAACAGGAAACAAGAATTTTGTATTTTGAATTGAAATGAAATGAAACTTCTCAAGGACCTTTTTCAAGTATTTTCTTACAGTGCTACTTCAATGTAGCACTACTTCAATGAGAAATGCCCTATTTCTCTCTCTCACTCTCTCTCTCTCCCTTCTTCTTCCTCTCAGTCACTCTCTCTCTTTTAGTCGCTCGCACTGTCTCTTTCATTATTCTTCATTCATTTATACAATAAGAAAATTATCAAAATGATAGGGAGAGGAAAAATAAGGTAACCTTGTGCTATTCCTCTCCCAAATTTAGATAGCAAATAGTCCGAAATAGGTTAAGTCTTGTAGTTCTTCAATTCACAAAATTTCGAGTCCTCAAGTATTTTCACAATGTAGATTTTCAAATTTAGATGCTTCAAAACTACATAGAAAAAATATTTCACATTATTCATAGACAATAGACACAATGCAGTATGCATGTAAAAACAACAGGCATTCGCCCAAAACTGCTCTAACCCTTAATTTGGAATACACTGTAGCTACATCTATTATTATAGCTAAAATAGGAAATATTCTCATAATTATTGAAAATATAATTTTGAAGAATTACCGAAAAACATTGTAAAGAAACTATAATTATTGAAATTAAATAAAACTTCTTAAGCACTCTTTGAAATTTCTATTAACTCGCAACAGGTTTTGACTAAAATTATAGCCATTTTAAACTGCAAATAGAATAAAAGTATTATATGCTGTACTATTTTTATGAAATTGAAGTGTTGAAATCAGTATTTTTGAGCCAGAAACGTTCACAGAGCATAAAGACTTGATCCAATATAGAAGCTCTGTATGCATTGAGGCTCTAGTAGCCTCCTCCACTCTGGTAATGAGGAAGTGTGGAATTAACAGAGTTGCATCGTCGGCGACAGTGGTGCCCTATTTCTCTCTCTCACTCTCTCTCACTCCTTCTCTCTCACACTCTCTCTCACTCTCTTTTAGACGCTCTCACTGTCTCTTTTAGTCGCTCACACTCTCTCTTACTGTCTCTCAGTCGCTCTCACACTCTCTCACTCACTCTCACTCTTTCTTTATTCCTCACTCTCTTCTCCCTCTGTTTTTTTTTCTTTCTAGCACGCATTAACATACCCACAGTGGAGTTGACAATGAAGCATCTCCAATCCTGAACTACCCATCCACCTACGTTGAAATTATTAGGCTAGTGAAGTCCCCTTCGAAAATAATAAACAAATAGGAGAGTGATAAACTGAGTTGGTAACTAGGATAACTGAAAAAGAAGAAAGAATTATTGAAGAGAGTTGGATGATACACTTGAAAATAATAAACAAAAATATGAGAGTGATACATTGAGCTGGTTCCAGGATAAATAGAATGAAATAATTATTGAAGAGAGTTGATAATTTCAAAAATACACAAAATGGAGGGGATCAGGAGAAACTGGGATAAATAGTCAGGAATAGAAACTAGAAAAGAAAGTGTTGTAGATGCGAAAGAAAAGAACAACATAACAGGGAATTAAATCAAATAACAGAAAATACAGTACTGTATTTTGGAAATTGAAAATAGCTAATAATCAAAGGATCAGTTTCCGAATTGGATAATCGTTCCATTGCTGTAACTTATCATGAGACATGAACATCAACTGACATAAACAACAACCTCGAAATACTCCACTATTCCCACAATAACAGAAAATTAAATGTACTAGAACAGTTTGAAATATACAAGTACACCAAACAACAGCCAAACAATATTCTAAATGACCAAATCAACTTTTCCTCCCACACCCTGTTTGACAAACTCATTTAAATCCTCCTCTATCAACCGCCAAAACTCCCCTCCACCCCCACTCTGACCAAATCTCACCCTCATAACCTTAATTACTTCAGTTTCTGTTTGGCTTGAAAATGTGCAATACAAGCACGGAACGGACGTCGCCACATCATAGAATGTGAGTGTTTCTTCACTTTAAAGTTTTATGAAATAAGATAATTATCATGAGCGTAAAACAGTGGTGGATATATCAGATAATTGGTAATTTGTGAAAGATATTATAGAAGTACGTATTTGTAGGTCACGCAAAATAACTATTTTCAATAATAAACCAATATTGATCCGATTCGAATTCCAAAAATATTCAAAACAAACTCAAAACTTATATCGTTCTGATTATTGAAAAATTTACAATTTAATAATCACTGTATTGTAGAAAATTCTGATTTATCAACCTTGTCAATCAAGCTGAAGCAAAGTTAAATCAAGTTGAAATGAATGAAATGATGAATTTTGTTATTTCTCAATATATGCAGCTGAATTTAAATTTTTTGATTTTGAACATTTTGAATTTTTATTTCATTTCATTTTCAATTGTTGGTAGAAAAGAAAGGAACTGTAAACGATACAAAATCAACTAGTTGTGACTTGTGACTCGAAAACGTCGACTAGTGAACAAGTACCTACGTAGAACGAGCTGTGCTCAAGAATTTAACCGCTGGAAAAATTATCCGTTCCATTTCTACCATAAACCTCTCATTATTTCAGGCCATTAAAACTTGCAGCTCGTGCGTAACGTTACAAATGGGTCTTCTTGACTTTTCAAACGAATGGGTGGTGGCTTATAGTCTACAGCCTTTGAAAATCTTAGAAAAAATAGAAGTATTTCTAAAAAAAGTTCAGTTTTTGTGTTTCCGATGTCATTTTCCCAATAACCGATGAAAAAGTAGGCTCGTTGGTTCCTGTGGGGGAATATTGGTTTCGTTTGAGATGAAGTTGGTTTTTGTATTGTTTTCAAGGTGATTGGTTAACAATAATGATGTACAGTAAAGATGTTCAATTGGAATTGCTCAGTCTGGGCGCACACCAATTAGTCAAGACAAGACAAGACATGATCAGACACGTTTAGTCACAATACTTCCACACAGTTTCTTATGAAGACATGTCTAATTGCAATGACTACTCAGTGTGAGTTGCGTCATAAGCAACAATGTGAAGTATTGCGACATGATCAGACATGTTTAGTCATAATACTTCACATAGTTGCTTATGAAGACATGTCTAATTGTAATGACTAATCAGTGTGAGTTGCGACATAAGCATCAATGTGAAGTATTGTGACATGATCAGACACGTTTAGTCACAATACTTCCACACAGTTTCTTATGAAGACATGTCTAATTGCAATGATCAATCAGTGTGAGTTGCGTCATAAGCAACAATGTGAAGTATTGTGACATGATCAGACATGTTTAGTCACAATACTTCATATAGTTGCTTATGAAGATATGTCTAATTGCAATGACTTATCAGTGTGAGTTGTGTCATAAGTAACAATGTGAAGTATTGTGTCTGATCATGTCTTGTCTTGTCTTGACTAACTGGAGTGTGCTCAGCCTTATGCTTCATAATTCATCCATTGAAACTCAAAATTCTACAGTTTCTTCAAAGTTTGAACTTTGTGATTCATTTTAGAAGTATTTTCAAATTAAAAAATGTTTTTTGCTTGTATTGGATAGTAAATTGGAATGTGTAATTCAAAAACTTGTAAGATACACATAGCCTCAAATTCTCTGATCATTCTTTGTGATTCATAATAGAAGTATTTTCAAATAAAAAAATATTTTCTTTGTATTCGATAGTAAATAGGAATGTGTAACTGAAAAATGTGAAAGATACACATAACCTAACTGCATTTGGACTCTAGTAATTGCCATCAATAAATTCATCAGCTGACTAAATGATAAATCACAACAATGTTTTTCCTTATGCACTTTCAATCTTATTTTCATATCCTGATAAAGGACAAAGGAGTGAGTCAATTTTGTTGTCTAACGAACTTGACCTGTAAAAGGGTTCGAAGAATACGTGTTGAAAATGTGAAGCTAATTGATTAATTCTTCAACTGGTTATTGATTATTCAACTCTTTCTAAAGTTATTCTAGAACATACAAACAGACGAACAACGACTTTGGCCTTCAGTAAGTCAAAAGTAAGAACTCGCTGATGCTCGTTCAACAAGGCTGAACAATTAGGCCTAATATTACATCAAATATACCGGTATCAATAGTTTGAATCTATAGAAAGCAAGGAAGAGAATCGGCCACTCTGTTCTCCCATATCTTCCTCCACTGCCATTTTAACGTGGATCTGATCATAGAGACCTCTTCTATTCTGTGATTTCCGAAATTGTTTATTTTAGCAGTACCCGTTGAAGATGTAGAACAGGAGCTGCTAGCTGCTACCCATTAGCAGATTAACAGTTTTTGTAATATATCTGCAGAGTATCTGTCAGATTGACGCCCTCCCTCTAGAGCGGTTGTGTCTTGTGTCATATATTTTAGAAGAGGGGCGTCTAGTCTGGTGACGTATGTTACGTGTGTGGTAGGATGACTACCTACTTGTAGTCTAGAGTGACTTTTTGCAGTCAAATTCAAGATGAAAGAAACTTTTCTGAGAGCGTGAATTGACGGGTTGTCTATCCTTTCTGCACGAGTTCACAGTTCAAGACAATCTGTATTTTCTATCAATTTTTACATAAATTGAATTACTTGAAGTCTAGAGTGACTTTTTACAGTCAAAAGTGACTTATTTCAGAGGTGACTATTTTCTGAGAGTGTGAATTGACAGGTTGTCCATTTTTTCTGCACGAGTTCACAGTAGTAGTTCAAGACAATCTGTATTTTTTATACATTTTTACATAAATTGAATTACTTGTAGTCTAGAGTGACTTTTTACAGTCAAAAGTGACTTATTTCAGAGGTGACTATTTTCTGAGAGTGTGAATTGACAGGTTGTCCATTTTTTCTGCACGAGTTCACAGTAGTAGTTCAAGACAATCTGTATTTTCTATACATTTTAACATAAATTTAATTACTTGTAGTCTAGAGTGACTTTTTACAGTCAAAAGTGACTTATTCCAGAGGTGACTATTTTCGGAGAGTGTGAATTGACAGGTTGTCCATTCTT
Organism: Nilaparvata lugens; assembly: GCF_014356525.2. Taxonomy (NCBI): domain Eukaryota; kingdom Metazoa; phylum Arthropoda; class Insecta; order Hemiptera; family Delphacidae; genus Nilaparvata; species Nilaparvata lugens. Next base: position 6,586,297 of record NC_052510.1, on the reverse strand, counting down.
TCTGCACGAGTTCACAGTAGTAGTTCAAGACAATCTGTATGTTTTATACATTTTTACATAAATTGAATTACTTGTAGTCTAGAGTGACTTTTTACAGTCAAACGTGACTTATTTCAGAGGTGACTATTTTTTGAGAGTGTGAATTGACAGGTTCTCTATTCTTTTTGCACAAGTAGTTCGTGACAGTCTTGATTTTTTAACAATTTTTACATACTTTGATGATAATCTTCCTTGTTGAGAGTGTAACCCACATGAGCCTAGGCTTGTGCGTAGGCTACGGGAGGGATTATATGACTAGCATCTAATGAATTAATTGATTGATCGCCTTTATTAAGGGCGGAGTTAGGACTCCAGGTCCTCTCTGCAACTCAACTCTTAAGAACTGTAGATTTTTGTGATTGTGGATTTGTAGATTTTTGCTGAGGATGATGCCTAAATGAGCTATAAGCTCAATGTGGGTAATGAGACGGTTGATGATGAGAGATGAGTGGACCTACAGTTTTAGGTGGGTTCCGAACCACTGGAAGCAATTTTTTAAACTTATAGAAATTGTATTTGAAGGTCACCCTTACGAAGAGAGTATGGAGCTTCTTATCGATAGCTTATCAGTGCAACCACGAAACCAAATTGCTTCCCAAGATTTAGATGGATTTTGAAGCACCGAAAAATGGTTTTTAACTGCTTCAAGCCCTTTATAACGATGCTGTCGATAACATGGGTAAGTAAGCTCCCATGTAAAAATTCGAGATATGAGTCTCATAATAAGTCTATGAAAAGTCCATATAAACTCCTCAAAAAATCATCAATCTATTGAGAAAAACCACGAAAATAGTTATTTTCAACCTTCTGTTCTGCAGCTAATTTGAATTGATGAACGCGAGATTGGTTTTTAATTATCAATACTAAAATTTTTTAGTAAGTTTGATTTTTCAACTTATTATAGAATACGGTTACAAACGAGGAGAAAAATTAAAAAAGTTTGGTTTCTTGAAAAAATGATTTAGACACTTGATAAATTTAGTTAACTTGTTAACTGAATTTAAATGTACAAAACGTGGGCTACTATAATATTATAGTATGTAGGAATAGATTGTTCTTCAGTGACATTATTATATTCTCAACTATATAGCGAAAGCTTTCATTTCAATTATTGCATTAATAGTAGCGACTAAAACAGTAAACTAATTGACAAATGTAATGTAGCTCAACTAATATATTGTAGTTTAATAGCTCAGATGTATTGAATAAGCTTGATGGAAATAAAACAATCTAGGAAATGTGTTATCTGTTCTCGTAATTAATAACTTGAAAGTTTCATCACCAAACTAAATATTCTGATATTCATGAGAACTCGCACAGTAGGCTATTCATTTCAAATCAATCAAACAATTTGACAGCCCAGTTTTTAAATCGTGTGTAGCAGGCCTATTACGTGTAATATAGGCGTTTCAAAGTCATTATTTTATTATGAATGCCCGGCGCTAGCCGCTTGATTTATTTCAAATTCCTACCAATTTCTGTCAACCTTATCAGTTGGCTGACAAAATTCGTCGGTGGAATTGGAGCATGGCATTCGAAAAACAGTTATTACTTCTATCACTAGAGTGGGATTCACACAAAACTTACAGCATTAGTTGAAAAGGAAACGGTGATGTTATTTACAAGGAATGCTGACTGTTTGAAATAAGTTTCACTATAGGAATTCGTTGCGTGTAGCCTTAAAGCAGTGCTGCTTTTGTACTTGGGTTATACACGTTTAGTTGATTGAAATTGGGTTCTGTCTGTAAATGAATTAGTTTTCAAGTTCTTGGTTGAAATTGGGATCTATATGTGAATGGAATTATTTTCTTGGTTCATTTTCATTCAGATAAATAGATTTTGATATTGACCGGAAAACTTGAGATTTTATTCCTTGTCATGAAACTATGTCAATTTGATAATGATCAACCTGTTGAATGTCCTCAAAATTTTAGATATTGGTGCACATAATATAGTAGAAGCCTTCCAAACATTTCCTCCTCTAAACACGGATTTTGTTACATACAAAAAGAGAAGGTATTTTCAGGGAACTGTATCGCAAAATGTACACTTCATGGAAATGAAATAAATTTGGATTGTCCATATCTATGGAATGGTTGGAATCACCAATGATTTATTGATCATTAACTTTCATCAATTGAGTAAAAATCTCAAGTCCTGATTTTTGTTAGAAAAATCTGGTGTGGTACACTCACACAACTTTCCTTGCTCATATTTGAAACTACGATCAAACTTCTGTATATGTGTATATATAATTATTGTTTTCAGAGTACTTTTTCCTTAGTGTAAATTGTGAAATTCTATTATTTTTTTAGTCGTAATTTTTTTAAAGTCGTCAAAACAGCTGTTCTACAGACGAAATATCTCGACTATGTGTTCTTTTTATGAACTGCGCTACCTACCTACCTCATGCACGAGAAGGAGGTTACTAAGTACATTTCTCAATGATGGGGTGGACCCCCCATTAGTTTCCCAGAGAGGAGAATCATGCCAGTTGATAGAGCTGATAAAAAGCTATCCATTTAATAAATTTGAAGAAAATCGTTAGAGCCGTTTTCGAGAAAACCGTGGAAAACATGGTTTTTTAGTGATTATCCGCCATTTTTCTCAAAAATATTACGGAGCTCCTGCAATTTTCCCAGAAATGAGACTCATGTCAGTTGATAGGGCTTATAAATAGCTATCCATGGTATAAATTTGAAGAAAATCGTTAGAGCCGTTTTCGAGAAAACCGTGAAAAACATGGTTTTTTAGTGATTATCCGCCATTTTTCTCAAAAATATTACGGAGCTCCTGCAATTTTCCCAGAAATAAGACTCAGGTCAGTTGATAGGGCTTATAAATAGCTATCCATGGTATAAATTTGAAGAAAATCGTTAGATCCGTTTTCGAGAAAACCGTGAAAAACATGGTTTTTTAGTAATTATCCGCCATTTTTTCCGCCATTTTGGACTGAATTTTATTGAATTTCTTTTTGTCGGATCCTCTTCGTATAAGGACCTTAAGTTTAAAATTTCAAGTCAATCGGTCAATTAGGAATTGAGATATCGTGTTCACAGACATACACACACACACACACATACACACACACACACACATACACACACACACACACATACACACACACACACATACACACTCACATACACACACACACAGACCAATACCCAAAAACCATGTTTTTGGACTCAGGGGACCTTGAAACGTATAGAAAACTTGAAATAAGGGTACCTTAATTTTTTTTGGAAAGCAATACTTTCCTTACTTATGGTAATAGGGCAAGGAAAGTAAAAACGGAAATCTGGAGGGAAGTATCTTTCCTTGCCCGTTTCAAGCTGATGTCATTCATTCTAACAGGATACACATTTTTTCATACAATAATTATTATATGGTGACGGAAACCTTACATTAGTAAACTCGTAGCACGTAGATTCATTCATAGTTTTTTCGAAAAGTATGAATGAAAAACCGGGTGCTATGCTAAAGTGACATCCACAGTACGGTCAGCATTCCTCATTCATAACATTAATGCTTTCCATTCAAACAATGCTGACAGTTTCTAAGTGAATCGTACTTTAGGTGTATCGGTGGGGCTGTAATGACAGGTTGGACATTATACACTTTTTGTGTTTTGTTGTTGTTGTTGTTGTTGTTGTTGTTGTTGTTGTTGTGTTGTTGTTGTTGTTGTTGTTGTTGTTGTTGTTGAAGTTCCGGTGTAGAAGTGGAACAATGTGACCAATCAGAGGAAGAGGGAAGTATGCGGGATGTACACAGGATGAGCACAGTGTGGTGAGATTCATGTGGAACTGTCAGGGTTCTTTTTAAATGATACCAATGCTTCCTGTACAACTAGAGCTGACAGTGGATTCAAGTTTAGAGAGGAAATGCCTGAGTAATTTGGAGATCGGTTTTATCCGACGATCGGTTTGAAGCTAAATTGATGGAATGTGTGTTTTTAAAATGTAGCCTCTAATTTTTAGTAGAATGTAGAAGCTATATTTATGTCTTCATCCAATTATTGAATAAATAACGATGATTGAAGCCAATTGCAAAGGGATTTGCTTTCAATCAGAAGATGATTTTTGAAGTCTATCGATTAAATTTGTGTTTTATTAAAATGTACGGTAGTAAACGAAATACGATAATACATGATCTATATTGTAACAATTCAAACTCTGAAACAACTTCCTCCCATAGAGCCTCATCCAGTGGTTGTTCTATCATCGACCTCCATCAACACTCTCGTGTTTCGGATGGACACGTTAAGTCGTCGGTACCGGCTGCCTAAAAAGCAGTCGTAAGGTCATGTTAGAGGCCCTGAAATTGATCAGTTGCGAACTGAAAACTCTGACACCAGACCTGAGCCAGCCAGGTCACACGATATTATTATTTTTATAACCACTTTATACATGAAATAAGTGTTCACAAAAAATGTGTCTTTTTTATTGAGAATCTCCTCACTGTGCTTAATTGAATTCCTTGACATTCAAAATTTTTAAACAAAAAGCACCATCTAATCTTGAATTATGTTACAAAGTTTCAACCCTTTTTACATTAATCAGTGGTTTACTTTCTGAAAGAATTTGGTTGAATCACAAGGATGAGTTTACAATGATTTCTATACAATTTACTATGCATGATGCTTGTAAACATGTATCTAAGATTCATAATGATGGAATTTCACATATTAATGTGTATTGACAAAATTTACGACTTAAGGTGCGTCTACCTTAACGATGCGGATAGGTATGCGCACTCCAATTGAAAACAATTCATCAAATCTAATCGTCTGATCCGTCCAATGCGTGCCGTCCGTCCGATGACGATCTGTGTGCGTCTACCTCAATCTGTCCATTTATCTAATTCTTCAACGATTTTCTTGCTGTCCTCTCGTGTGAAACACGGAACTGATTTTCAGATTAGCTTCGCTCTTTATTTTTACAAGAGCTTAACTAGCTGCTATTATTCGATTCCATACTATCTTTGTTCGACAACTACGCTCATTTTCTGTGTCTTGAAAACATCGTGAAGAATTTCAATTCTCTACACTTTAATTTGGTACACGACCATGGTTTCGAAACCATGGTCGTGTACCAAATTAAAGTGTAGAAAACTGACAACATCTATGTGTTTTTATTTCAATATTTAAATTGTTTCATATAAGAATACATAAAAGTGGAAATCATTCCTATTACTTCAATAATACTATTATTAATAATAGTAATAATTGTTATTATTGATTGCAGTTATTTTTATGGATTACTAGCCGTCAGGCTCGCTTCGCTCGCCATATCCGTCTAGCCAGGAGCTCCGCCCCCTGGACCCCCGACTGGAAATGACAAAAATGAGATCAACGGGCTCGCCCCGCTCGCCTGCATGTAGACCTCAGCGGAATCTCTGTACCGAATTCTGCACCCCTGACTGGATTGTCCAAAAATGAGATCAGCGGGCTCGCTTCGCTCGCCTGCATGTAGACCTCAGCGGAATCTCTGTACCGAATTCTGCACCCCTGACTGGATTGTCCAAAAATGAGATCAGCGGGCTCGCTTCGCTCGCCTGCATGTAGACCTCAGAGGAACCTCTTTACCGAATTTGAACGTATTATGTCAATTTGATCTCGAAAAACACCTGTTACTATACCGGTGTATCTTTGGCGAACAAAATTCTTCCACCTCAGCTAAACCTGTGTTCTGAATTTTTTTAAAATATATTTCCATCAATTATTGAAAAAGGTGAGGAAACGCAGAAAAGCTGAGAAAACGCTAATTTCGGCTAACTGGATAAATTGGTATTTAGGAGGTCCTGGATAAATGCATTTCAATCTTCAACTTGGTGCCAACCTAACAAAGTCAACTCAACTCAATGCCAACCTGCCAAATTTTTTATTTAGTTACCAGAACAACTGTTTCGAAGAGGTACTCTCTCTATAGTTCTATATCAACATATGGTATGGACATTTCAATTATAATTTTAAGATATTGGAATAAGAAGAATATACATGCTAGAAGAACTTTAAACCCTTAAAAACCACCCTTAGAGTTAAAATATCGCAAAAAGATTTCTTAGTGCGCCTCTAAAGGGCCAACTGAACATACCTACCAAATTTGAACGCTTTTGGTCCGAAAGATTTTTAGTTCTGCGAGTGAGTGAGTGAGTGAGTGAGTGCCATTTCGCTTTTATATAAATAGATATACACAGGGTATAGGAACGCTACAAATATTTAAATTGTTTCATATAAGAATACAATCATAATGGTGGAAATCATTCCTATTACTTCAATAATACTATCATTAATAATAGTAATAATTGCTATTATTGATTGCAGTTATTTTTATGGATTATATCATATTAGTATAATACGGTATGTATTATTATAATTAATGATCGGATGGTGTTGAACGAGAGAAGTAGATCGATTTACTAATCGGAAGTGACTCTTGGAATCTGTTGGAACTTACGAAGTTCTCACCCATTAGATCTGTGAACCCTAATCGAAGCCTGAAAATTGACGAGTCACTCTTTCAGTCACCCAGTGCAACGGAATTACACCCAGTTGCCTTTCTCATCGCGTTGGCTTCCCTCTAACTGACACGTCTAGTGGGACAAAACCCACCTATATCCCCGATCCTCATCATCATCATCATCTACATCACCATCATCATCAACATCATCATCATCATCATCGTAGAATCCGGTGACCTTAATCTATAGAAGTCGTCGACAACCTAACCTATAATAATCGGCGCGCTTCAAGATTGTACATGATTTACGAAAAACGTCCTGGAAACAAAACGGTTTCAATAGAAAAAATCTGACGACAGAAAAAATAGGAAACAAATTATTTCTGTCGGTGACTTTTGTTGGCAACAGGTAGTGACCCTAACTTCCCCCCCACCATTTCTCCACCCCTTCATCGCCCCTCACCACACCCCTTTACCTATCACGTGTGCAGTAGAGGAAACGATAATTTGAATAATAATTGTCGTTTTCCTAGTTTCAACTGTCGCACCCCTTATTAAAGTCGGTCACGCTTTGATGTTCACCCTAGGTTGTTGTCCCGTTTCCGGAAATTTTTAACCGGGGTTAAATCCTGATTGGAGATCAAAAGTTGGGAGGGTGTGTTGGGGATGTGATTAGTGTTTGTTGGTTGGGTGCTGTAATTGTTGGTTAATTGTCAAAGTTGATGAACTATTAGTTAATGTATAATATTTGGACAATTTGAAAATAAATTGGGAAATTGAAGAAGTTCTGGGCAATAAACTTTTTTTCTTTCCCGATCGTTGTATTGTTTTTGCTAACCTAATAAGTAAAATAATAGTTCAAAGTTGATGAATAAACCTCAGTGAATAGTAAATGGTACTTAATATAATCTTAATACAATAATGGCAGGTAGATTAATTTCAATTTTAAGAATGAAAGTATGTAGTGTTGAATTCATCCTATGAATAATATCAAATCGTGTTGAGTACGGTATAACAACAGAGTAGAGTAAAGGTGAGAATAATATTAGCTAAGTATTTTTAAATAACCTGAAGAAAAATTATTCATAAATCTCAATCCATGAGGCTTGAAGTGAGGTCCACGGCAGTGGAGAAAGAAATGAGAATATTGAATGAAAAATTCTAAGGAATTGTCAAAAAACCACAGATTTATTTCAATAAGCTATATAGAAGGCAGTGGCAAGGCAGAGTCTGGGTAAAGATATTCTCCTTTCACTTTTTGTGTAGTTGAGAAGTTGATATTGTGGTAATTATTCATTGAATGAAAAATACTAAAAAATTGTCAAAAACTCACAAATTTATTCTGTATAGCTGATACCGGTATATCTGATGTAGTATTAACTGTTCAATCTCGCTTTAAATACACTAATAGTTCTGTGAACAGTACACCTCACGCAGTATTCTCATCCACAAGTACCTGATTGAAACTATAGACCTTATGGAAATACAGCAATAGACTGGCTTCTCCACACATCTGTGTAATCACTTGTCAGCTGATTTATGATGAATAATTCTATAGACTGATTTTTACTCTAATATTGGCGTATGAAGGAGACTCCTTTTCCTTTCATATTATCCTTGAAATGCAAAATTTCCAAAAACCTTGTATATACGTCGACGTGCAATTAAAAAAGGAATATACCTGTCAAATTTCATGAAAATCTATTACCGCGTTTCGCCGTGAATGCGCAACATATAAACATATAAACATTCAAACATTTAAACATTAAAAGAAATGCCAAACCATCGACTTGAATCTTAGACCTCACTTCGCTCGGTCAACAATCATATTTTAATCGTCATGAAAATTTATTCTCCAATGATTAAATAATAAATTTCCATAATTGTCATTGAATATTTTGTTATCATCTCTATTTCTGCATTGTTAAAGCACGATCTGGAAGCATTGCAGAGCTAGAAAAGGCTATCGCTGTCTGCTTTGTCGAATGATAGACAAGGATAGCAACATCAGAGTTAATAAAATATAGCCATTATAAAGTTGACCTCACTATAGTTTGTTGGTCTTAATTCAACTACATAATTATCTATTTATCAATCCATGCCAAAAATAATCAAGTTGAACCCTATAGGTATTCATGGTATTCACCATTTTCATTCATCCTCTGTTTCTTCTCATTTACAAATCCCATTCCACCACTTAGGGCCGTTTTCACAGTCAAAGATTAAACTCGATTTAATCAGCTGGTGGCTTAAACTCAAAATGAAACACATTATAACAAACTAAACTTGATACGGATATAATCCAGTTTAAAATGAAATTTAGTTTAAACTGTCTCTGTGCAAACGGCCCTTATTCCTCTAGTTCTTCTCCAATCTTATATTCTTCTTATACGACCTCTTCTTGTTTCCCTACTACTTATTCTTGTTTTTATTCTCATCTCTTTCATTTTTTCCACTTCTTCCTTTCTTCATCTCATTCCTTTCCTCATCTAAATAATGATAATCCAGCTGATTACTGTCACAGAACCCCGACTAAGTTCACATATCAGACTTCTGACGTGTCATCATTCATTGAGTGACACGAGCATTAAGCTAAGCATGCTTATTTCCTAGATTAGGATACCACAGTATCCTTCCTACTCATCAGCTAGGAGGAGTATAGCTCTGTAATGAGGAGAGGCAAAGAGAGATAGAAAGAGAGAGAGGGAGTGAGTGAGGGAATGGAAGAGATAGACTGTGAGAAAGGTTTAAAGCTAAAAATTACCAACTTCATAGATGTGTCACCCAACTCAGCATACCAGCTAATTGAACCGCGTCAGCCTGTTTTTGGACTTGCAGCTTCCCGGTCCCGCAAAGGTCATTTCCTATTTTCAAAACTAGTCAACACCTCCTCCGTCCCATCACCACAATTGGGGGGTAAACCCCCCCCCCACCAACCTAAAGGCGTTGCTCTATGGAAAGGATATGAGACCTCTATGGAAAGGATGAGACAAATATTTTTACGCCAGGAAGGAGCATGTAGAGTGTACTGTGTCACCCTTTCTCTCTCTCTCCTCTCACACACTCTTTCTCTCTCTCTTTTATCATCTATCTATATATGTTTCTTTCTCTCTCTCTATTCCATATTACTCTTTGTATATATATTTCTCACTCATTCTCTCTCTCTCCCTGGTGTGGTATCATCCAAATTAACAAGTTTTTGTCAGCTTTCTCAACTACTCGATGAGACCCAAAGTTGATTAGCGCTCTTTTTATTGCGTCCGGTCCATCCTCCACTTCACGTCCTGTCGTATTTTTGTCGGTGTGTTCCTGCGACTGCGACTCTGGTCCTTGGCTGCTTTAATCCTTTTTGACGCAAAGCAGAGAGAGATCGGTTCCGTTTCTCATTTCTCAGATGTCCAGTGTCTCCGGAGTAATTCAGGTTTTATGCACACACAAAGAGTGGAATTGTTCGAATTGGTGTTTGTTAGTTGTGTAGATGGAAAAATATTTCGTTCGTACTTCCCCTGAAATCTTCCATTTCCTGTTGCTTTTAAGATCTACCGAATTTGGGAATCGGCCAATGGTTTTATTGTACTTTAATTTGGCTGCTATGTTCTTCTTCTCTCTTTTCTCCTTCTTGTTTTTCTTTCTTCTCTTTCTTGTTCCTTTTGTTGTTAATTTAATAGAAACACAAATATGTTGTCAAATTCTACACTGTTATTTTATTTAGTACACGACCAAGGTTTCGTGACCACACCGGTCACATTTTCGTGTACTAAATAAAACAACAGTGTAGAGTTGTTGTTTTTCTTCTTCTTTTTTCTGGAATCTTCCAGCCCCTTCTTCTTTTTCTTCCTCCAATATTTCAGTTCGTTTCTAAATTAACTCTACTCAAATAGTTAACATTACAATAGGTGACTTACTTTTTAAATAATTCATCATGAGATCATACAGTTGCTGTGATACGAGTATTATCCAGAATTCGTGGCCCTCGACTTCATAAGTATTCACAATAGATAATAATTATAATCATATTCAGAATTCAGGATATGAATGAAAATTAATCATGATATTAGATTGTTGTTGATTATTTTGGAGGTTGATTAATTCAACGTGATTTCGAAAAATTAACAAACCCCAGCCACATGAGCTACAACTTAAAGATATTCAGTCAATTTTCATTTTTTAAGACAACATTGGTTCTTTCTCGATTGTTTACTCAACTAAATACACATTTTCGAAGAGTATATGCAACGCCCAAAACAATCGTCATTGTTATATACAGCGTAGTTCAAATCAAACTCATCGAAGGAATTACAGTCGAACCTCTGTATATCGAAGTCGATTATCCCGAGAAAAATTCACCGCTGAAAGGTATTCGTTATTGAGAGGTTTTCTGTCAAGAAAACTGCCACGATCTTATGGATCTTGTAATATGGTATCACGGCGGTAAATAAATGAATATGGTACATAAAACATATCATCGCGAACGTAGGTAGGGTACCTATTAGGCCAATATTAATATGAAAATTTGAAAATTCATGCTGTTAAAAATTAAAAAAAAACTTGTTTTTGAATATTTATAGAATGTAATATGTAAGTAAACTCACCAATTTATTTCTAGAAAGCTTGATTTGTACTATCAGAAGAGTTTAATCAAAGTAACATACTCAGTAAGAATATTTTTCAACTTCCTACACCAAAGATTTTTTAGTAGTTTTTACACTACTACTGTATTAGATTGCACGAAAAATACGGTAATTTTGTCAATAGCTTCACTATAAATACTATAATAACTCAACTTCCCTATTTTTTAATGTTTTATTTGAAAAAGTGAGTAATTTTCGGTTGAATTTTTCATTTGAATAAAAAATCATGTTCAATAAACAACTCACATCTATTCAAACAGTCGAACAAAAAAAGGCTGGTACACTATTTTTCAGATTTAATCCTTGCCTGATAATTTTGAAAGCTTCTAGAACTTCTTGATCTGAAGGATTCTTCTCCTCAAGTTCGTCACAACATCATCATCTTAGTCAGTTCAAAGAATTGAAATGTGTGACAAAAGCAAGATTTAGTAAGTCCAGTCGTTCACCAGCCTGGTCTACAAATGACAAGTTCTTGAAATCCAATTCAGAGTAACTTGCATTCAATTTCCGACTTGTCTTTCAACCTCTTTTGACTGTCCACCACCCATCTTCTTCCTACCTGAATTGCCATTATTTTCTATTGACCTTTCTGCTGAAACCAAACAATTCCTTGAAAATGATCGTCTGCTTCCTATACACACTACATTTTGTATGTTGAAGTCGAGATTGAGAGGTCCGAAATTCGTTAAATAGAGGTAAATAAGCAGCCAAAACTCCAAAATGTCATGGGACCAGGTAAAAATTCGTAGAGGATTTCGTCAAGTGGAGGTTCGTTATACAGAGGTTCGACTGTAATAATTGTAGTTGGAAGGCAAACAAATAAGAAGAAGATATAAACAAGAATAGAGTTGATCACTACCATTCTAGAAAATAGAACCATTATAATTCAATGTTGTAAATATTTAGTAGTATGAGGTAATAGCATATATTCAAATGAATGATGTTGGTAATAATTATTACAATATTATTGTAGTGGAAATCAGTTTCACCTACCTGTTCAATTTTACATTCGGGGCTGCAGCCCACATCAAAATGCGCTGCCTCCTCCGTTTGGTTCTGAAACAACACAAATGAGCATTGAAATAGATTATTAAAGGAAAAATGATTATGTCTTTACTGTAAAATAATGTAAAATATACTAAAAATGATAATATAATTGCCTCTTCCCCGTAATCCCCATGCACACGAGATGGAGGAGGAAGAAGAAGAATAAGAAGAAGAAGAAGAAGAAGAAGAAGAAGAGAAGAAGAAGAAGAAGGAGAAGAAGAAGAAGAAAAGTGAACGACGAAGAAGAAGAAAAAGAAGAAGTAGACGATGAACGGAGTAAGAGGAGGAGTAGGAGGAGGAGGAGGAGGAGGAGAAAAAGAGGAACAAGAAGAAGACGAAGGAGGAGAAAAAGAGGAACAAGAAGAAGACGAAGGAAGAAGAGGAAGAAGAAGAAGAAGGAAAAGAGTACGACGAAGAAGAAGAAAAAGAAGAAGTAGTCGATGAACGGAGTAAGAGGAGGAGTAGGAGGAGGAGGAGGAGGAGTAAAAGAGGAACAAGAAGAAGACGAAGAAGAAGAAGAAGAAGAAAAAGAGTACGACGAAGAAGAAGAAAAAGAAGAAGTAGACGATGAACGGAGTAAGAGGAGGAGAAGGAGGAGGAGAAGGAGGAGGAGAAGAAGAAGAAGAAGAAGAAGAAGAAGAAGAAAAAGAAGAATTCTTTTAAGCTCGTCAAGGCGGTTCAAATTCATTATCATAAGTCGAATTCTTTAAATTAATGGGAAACTTATTGTTTATCTGAATCCTTAGTTTACCAGTAAGCACAAAATACTGCAGTTTTCAGTAGAATACAGCACAGAATACAGCAGATTATAGTAGTTTTCTCTGCAGTAAGTCTATAATAATTATTGTATTGAAACTCGAAAATCTTCTAAGTGTCCTACTCTTGAAAGACGTGTTCCAAAACTTGACAATATTCAGAAAGCCCAAGCGTAGGGTTTCCTACACCACCTGTCGTTATTCTGTCCTTCCCTTAGCTAATTTCTTGAGAAAAATTAAGGGCTAGTCCTGTGGACCTTCACACAGGATGTACAGGCATTACACTCGGCAGAATCCAACGGTCTGGAACGCAATCTGGTGGGGATTTGTTTACAGTTTGATCGTCGTTAGATTTAACCCATCTTTATTGATGTTAAGTGACGTGGTAAAGGACTGAGCTTTGGTGGGTGACTAACCCATATCATCTAGTACAAGATTTGAGATTCACAAAATATGAAGTTTTTATTTTCATAAAATTCAAATATTCTCAGATAGTTAGCTAAGGTAGAGTATATTGTGATTCCCTGTATTGAAAGTTTACATGATTTGATTCTGCAACTAGAAGGTAACCCGTGCTCCGCGAAGGTCTAATTAAAAACTTGACAAAATGAGAACTTGACCTACTGAAATCTTGAATAATTTAAAATAGGCCCATAACCATCCTCGGTAAATTAAGAATCTACATGCGAAATTTCAAGTTAATCAGTCCAGTAGTTCAGACGTGATGATGTGTCAAACATAGTTTTCCTATCTCGTACGCTCTTTCTTTTATTCTTTTCTGAATAGAATAGAATTTTAGAATAAATCGAAAATTCTGAATAGAATTTCTTTCCTTTACTCTATTAAGCCAATTCTTTCCTTTATTATATTAGATTACATGTTTTCACTAAAAAAGGCGGGTCTTCAACTTGTTTCAATACGTCTGTTATCATTTTATCAAGTTTGGGGCGGCTAAAAGATATGGATATCAGTTAACAATAGAATATAGATTACAATTTATATAACTAATTCTACTTCTGATAGTTATATAAATGAATTATTGTACTCAGTCCTTGGTTGAAATTTGATTCAAATTAGAAGAAATATTATGTAATAAATTCCCTTATTAGCGAGTGTCTTCGCAATTAATTGTCATTGAATAATCGATTAATTAATAGCCACTTCACAAACTAAAAACTTGACGCACCCATATCTTGAAGAACTGAAGATAGGTTCATTGAATTAATCAATTAATTGATTAATTAATAGCTACTTAACTTACTTATTTAATTAATTAAATTAATTAAAGAGTGAAAACTCAACTTACTGAAATCTTGAAGAACAGAAATTAGGCCTATAACCATCTCGGTAAATTAGGAATACATATAAAATTAATGCAAAATTTCAAGTTAATCAGATCAGTAGTTCAGACGTGATGATGCGTCATTCGTGAATTTCCCATCCCGTTCGTGTATAATCCAATATTCTTTCCTTTATTTTATTTATAAATGTAGATGTGTATGAGGGTTTCTCATTATCTATAAGATAATACTCTTGTTGCTGTATTCATACAGAATGACATTTGGTTGAACTTCAACACTTCAACAGTAGAATTTCTTTAAAATTCCATCCAGTATTTCTCATTACAGAATTTCTCACATACTCTGGTTAGGTGCCAAAAATTGAATGAATTCAAAATTATTCCAAAATGTCTCTCTAAAAAGATTTACTTCCCAACTATTTACACTATTTTCTGCTCTATTCTCCAGTTTATATGATGATAGTTCATTGAACCCCAAGATCCTATAATACTTTAACCTTTTTTCATAATATAAATTTTTAACAACCAATCTATTCAGAGAGAATATGGTTAGGTAACTTTATCAGAAATCTACCATATAGAGTGTATATCATCATACTCTATTTCTCATCGCAATTAATTATATTAAAATTTTTAATCATCTTCTTTTTTCAAAATTGGTTTCTTTTTTTGTATTATGGGAGTGAGTTAAATATGATATCACTACATTGAATAACACTATACGCGTATTTGTATGGTAATTTAATAGAGTAAAGTGAAATTTCCATCTCACACAGACACAATGTCAAAATAATAATTATATTTATAAACGTTGGACAATACTTTTCAATTTCTGATAAAGAATATTGATTACTAATCTGTTGAAACTCATTTCTAGCGTGAAATTCGCAAACTAGGACGGAGTTATCAATTTTCGTTAACCTCTGGCGTGATAATTCCCCAAAAAAGCCGCCGTATCGAATAATTATTTTATTATCTCCTCAACCTACTATGTTTTTTGAACATTCTCTTACTCGATAATCATACTTTTTCCCCACATACAAAATTGATAATTTCTTACATAATAGTTTGAATATTCAATAAAGTGGTAGTTTATCAACAATAATTTATGCGATTAACTTCCAGAGAATGTAGATTTAATAGTATTGTAGTAACATTTTACTAGCGAAAACTCTATAAATGTTATGGGTATAAATTAGTGATGTTGAATCAACAATACCATGTTTATGATATTTTTATTACCCTGTTAAAAACACTCAGAATTATTCTTTAGAAGCTTGTAGAATTTTTGTAGGAAGTTTATTTTTAGTTCGATATCACAAAAATAGTGTGACATACTGTCATAAATAACTCAAATGATTGATCTATAATACAATAAAAGGAAGAATTGGCTTATACATGTACTAGTAGGTAACCCGTGATTCGCAAGGGTCTATTTTAAAACTGCAAAATGAAAACTTGACGTAATTAAAAATCTAAATTTGAAAATAGGCCTATAATAATCATCCTCGGTTAATGAAGAATCTATATGCAAAATTTCAAATTAAT
Organism: Nilaparvata lugens; assembly: GCF_014356525.2. Lineage (NCBI taxonomy): Eukaryota > Metazoa > Arthropoda > Insecta > Hemiptera > Delphacidae > Nilaparvata > Nilaparvata lugens. The sequence goes on along the minus strand of NC_052510.1, from coordinate 6,570,516 downwards.
CAGTTGAGTATATTTCAGACGTGATGATGCGTCAAACATAATTCCCTATTCCGTGTATAAGCCAGTTCTTTCCTTTATTATAGTATAGAAAACTGAAGAATACATGATACTTGGATACCTCACAGAATCATATTGATTTTTCCAATACATCAATAAATTTTAGTTCGATTAGGATCCTCCTCAATTTGAATCAGGCAGCCTTTTGTTTTCCCAATTCCAAACAAAATACCTAAAATACTCGGAGATCTAAATCATTCCCGTTTTTCCGGTATGCAATCCACAAGTTGACATGTTTTGATGCGAACAAACGAACACACGAACAAACACAACCCTACTCTCCCTTATTATATAGATGGGATAGGGAATTCACGAATGACGCTTCATCACGTCTTAACTACTCAACTACTCTAACTTGAAATTTTGCATATAGACTCTTAATTTACCAAGGATGGTTTAAGGCTTATTTTCAATTCTTCAAGATTTCAATACGTCAAGTTTTTAATTAGACCCTTGCTGAGCATGGGATACCTTATAGTATACATAGTATATTATATTCTAGTATATATTCTATATATATTCAACTGAACTACTTTATTTAAATCTGCACTTAATATAATACATTATATACTTCATAGTAAACCTCACTGTAGTATCCATGTTTCACCTCGTTCCAGTTCGGTTAGTATGAAAGTCAAAATTTGAACCAGCTAACTGTACTATAGTATAGTACTATACTAGAGTATAGTATAGTACTATAGTGCTGCAGTATAGGGCACAGCTAAACAACAAAAGCCTACAATTTAGAATAGCCGACTACTATACTATTCGAGTAACTATATACAGGCTACTCTAGAATTTGCCACTATTATTCACTCAGGCGCGTTCTGTCCTGTAGTTCCATTCAAAATATAATGTCAGCATTAGTTGAATGAGAAGGTTTTGATGTTATTCATGTAAAATACTGTCAGTTTTTGGTTAATCTCGCTAAAGTCGCTCTAAACATTATTTTTCTTACATATTTCACTTCTCGTATCTATCTCACACTGTGGTTATCATTCTCTTTTCCTACTGTATTCTCTCTATTCTACCTCATTCTTTCCTTCATTTATTTCTTCTCTTTAAATAATATTGTTCCGTAATTTATTTCTTCTCATGTCTAACTTCTAACACTTTTTTCCCCTAGTTTTTTCACTTTTCTTTGAACATTCTTCAAGATTTCTTTCTTCCTTTTTTCGTCTAACTTTTTCACTTCTAGAAAGTTTCAATTCTAAACTTTCTTACTTCTTCTTCCACTCCTTTGGAAATCTCTTTTCGTGATATTTTTCCACATTCTTTCATTTATTCATTATATTTGAAAATCCTTCTGTGATTTCTATCTTCTTCTGTTTGACTGTCTTTACTTCAAACTCTTCTACCACTTCATTTGAAGTTTTCTTATCTGCAAGACGGCAATTATGGTACAGTATTTGCATAATTTTTGGAAGCTGGAAACGACCTCGTTTTGTACTTTTGGAGAAAATTTTAAAACTAAATGATATGAAGTAGTCCACAGATGAGATCCACAAATAAATGAGAGATGAATTTGGTTCAACGTTCAATTAATCTTTGAAAAATAGTTGATACATTCAAGGCAATAAACTATAAATCTCATGTAGAACCATAGAGAAACAATAGCATAAGTAGATATCCCATGGTATAGGGCATTTATGTCGCAACTCTTACTGTTATCTCAAGCCGATAGTCCATGTAATTCTTTCCCGTAAAGCTGTGTGACACTGGTAGTCTCTCATATTGTGCCGTTCATACACTCTCACCCCAACAAAACGGTAAAATTCGACAATAATCAACAGTAACTTGAAATTTTGCATATAGATTCTTAATTTACCAAGGATGGTTTAAGGCTTATTTTCAATTCTTCAAGATTTCAATACGTCAAGTTTTTAATTAGACCCTTGCTGAGCATGGGATACCTTATAGTATACATAGTATATTATATTCCAGTATATATTCTATATATATTCAAATTGAAACTACTTTATTTAAATCTGCACTTAATATAATACATTATAGTAAACCTCGCTATAGTATCAATGTTTTCACCTCGTTCCAGTTCGGTTAGTATGAAAGTCAAAATTTGAACCAGCTAACTGTACTATAGTATAGTACTATACTAGAGTATAGTATAGTACTATAGTGCTGCAGTATAGGGCACAGCTAAACAAAAAAGCCTACAATTTAGAATAGCCGACTACTATACTATTTGAGCAGCTATACTGGCTACTATAGAATTTGCCACTATTATTCACTCAGGCGCGTTCTTTCCTGTATTTCAATTCAAAATTATAATGTCAGCATTAGTTGAATGAGAAGGTTTTGATGTTATTCATGTAAAATACTGTCAGTTTTTGGTTCATCTCGCTAAAGTCGCTCTAAACATTATTTTTCTTACATATTTCACTTCTCGTATCTATCTCACACTGTGGTTATCATTCTCTTTTCCTACTGTATTCTCTCTATTCTACCTCATTCTTTCCTTCATTTATTTCTTCTCTTTAAATAATATTGTTCCGTAATTTATTTCTTCTCATGTCTAACTTCTAACACTTTTTCCCCCTAGTTTTTTCACTTTTCTTCGAACATTCTTCGAGATTTCTTTCTTCCTCTTTTCGTCTAACTTTTTCACTTCTAGAAAGTTTCAATTCTAAACTTTCTTACTTCTTCTTCCACTCCTTTGGAAATCTCTTTTCGTGATATTTTTCCACATTCTTTCATTTATTCATTATATTTGAAAATCCTTCTGTGATTTCTATCTTCTTCTGTTTGACTGTCTTTACTTCAAACTCTTCTACCACTTCATTTGAAGTTTTCTTATCTGCAAGACGGCAATTATGGTACAGTATTTGCATAATTTTTGGAAGCTGGAAACGACCTCGTTTTGTACTTTTGGAGAAAATTTTAAAACTAAATGATATGAAGTAGTCCACAGATGAGATCCACAAATAAATGAGAGATGAATTTGGTTCAACGTTCAATTAATCTTTGAAAAATAGTTGATACATTCAAGGCAATAAACTATAAATCTCATGTAGAACCATAGAGAAACAATAGCATAAGTAGATATCCCATGGTATAGGGCATTTATGTCGCAACTCTTACTGTTATCTCAAGCCGATAGTCCATGTAATTCTTTCCCGTAAAGCTGTGTGACACTGGTAGTCTCTCATATTGTGCCGTTCATACACTCTCACCCCAACAAAACGGTAAAATTCGACAATAATCAACAGTAATCGGCTTGAGATAACAGTAAAAGTTGTGACATAAACGACCTATACCATGGAATATCTACTTACGCTATTGTTTCTCTATGGTAGAACATTCTAGATTGGAAATAAATTTCAATTTCAGATTGAATAAAATAAGCGCCGGTTCTCTGATTGGAAGGTTAGCTAGCACTATAAACCAGCTCAAAGTAACTTACAGTTAAACACTCTATTCCGCTCATTTCTCGGTGATTGTAAGCGAACTACAATAATATTTATGCCTATCTATCTATCCTTATAATTGGAAAAACTCAGTTTCATTTTTCTCGCCTTCACATTACGCCTATTAATTGGATTTAATATCAATTAGATCTGACAAATCTAATAAATGTGGATGTGACAAATATAAAATTGTGTTTTTCAATTATGGAGAAATTTCACAATTCAAATTCCTATTTTATCCTAGTAATAACATCTCCAATTTCCCACTTACGAAGTGACAAACACATGTAGACAGTTTGGTGTAAGGTTAAGCATTCCTAACTAGCAATTAGGAGGTACCGGGTTCGACTCCCGGGCTGGCAAATAATTTTTGGATAAGCTCTCATCGAATCTCCATCTTGCTGTTAACCCTGTTGTCAATATTTGCAGTAGTAGAAGTCTTCGGGGTGATTTAAAGCATTTAATTAAGATTTTCTTTTAATAATAATCAATCGGAAAAATTGAGTTATCCCAATTTTGGATAATTCAAGTGCTCTGTAAATTCAGTGTCACTTGAGCCATTTTTAATCACCAGTTGAATTCCATTATTAATTACGGCATGCCGGCAGTTTGTAAGATATAGTAAGGCCGGCTTATCCACTGGCTGTAATAAGGCAAGGGACCTTGCAATTACTGTAATTTACTGTAACTATATAGTTACTGTACTATAATTGAAACGACTGTTGTAGCCAGCATATATATCTCAATTGCCACCCGTCCCGTATAAGAGATGAAATTTCATGACCCTGGTCAACATTAGTTTTATTGTACCAACTCAAATTGCTGCTCGAATTAAAAAAATATTACATAGTGAGTAAACAGGGTCTTCTTCTGGAAGTTGAATAATTGGGAATATGTCAACAAGTGTTTTAGTGAATATAATGATTTAGAAAATACATTGTGAGGTTCACGTTATAATGGCAGTATTTGATTAACATTGGCGTTGCTATGCTTGTCTATCATTCGACAAAGCAGATATCCTTATCCAGCTCTACAACGATGCCAGATCGTGTTTCAACAATGTATGAATATAATTAATTGAAAAAATGATTCATCTCAATTACAAAAATGTATTAATCAATCATTGAAAAGTATATACTCTCGATGAAAAAATACAATCAATTTTTTCAAACAAGAATGACAGTTAATATTACATGAGATATACCGGTATCAGATATCCTGTGTAGAAGGCAGTGGCATGGAAGAGAATTGGCAACGCGGCTCTCCTATCTTTCTCCACTGCCATATAACGTGGACCTCACTATAGTCTACTCATGCTTTAGTAGTCTACGAAGAAGAAGAAGAAGAAGAAGAAGATAAAAAAGAAGAATAGGAAGAAGACTATGAAGGAGAAGATGAAGAAGTAGAAGAAGAAGATGATGATGATGAAGAAGAAGAAGCAGAAGAAGAAGAGAAAAGACAAAATGAAAAATATGGAATCAGAAAGACTAGGAATGGGTAAAGTTGGGGTTAAAATAGAATTGGAAGAAGGTATGTTTATTGGGAAGAAAAGGTGTTGAAAATAAGAGAGCGAAACGAAAATTGGTGGAAGACAAAGATGAACGAAATCGCTTCAAAACGAAGGAGGAAAGCATTATATGAAGTAGGCGGACACACATGTATGAAGTGGAGGGTTGTTTCATTCAGAAGACTAAGTTTGAGAAGTTTTTAAAGAAGTTGGAAACTTTAAAAACGAAGATGTTGAAAGAGAAGTAGAGGTTTGATGATAATGATGATGATGATGGAGAAGAAGAAGAAGAAGAAGAAGAAGAAGAACTAGAAGAAGAAGAAGAAAAGAAGAAGAAGAAGAAGAAGAAGAAGAAGAAGAAGAAGAAGAAGAAGAACTAGAAGAAAAAGAAGAAGAAGAAGAAGAAGAAGAAGGAGATGATGATGATGATGATGATATGATGATGATGATATGATGATGATGATGATGATGATGATGATGATGATGATGATGATGATGATGATGATGATGATGATGATGATGATGATATGATGATGATGATGATGATAAGGAAAGAAGAACCGATTAGCTTTTTGATAAGCGGGGAGGGGGTCTATGTAAACCTTTCAGTAGCTCATCAAACCCAGACGATCAAGCTACATTCTTCGCTAATTCTTGTTAATTATCATGAGATTGTTCCACATCGCTTTGATTTTTGTAGACCTCCTTTGCCAGGCTAGTGATTATGCCTTCAAACTGTCCAGTAAACTGATAATGCAATTCTCACAGTTTGTATTTCTCATTCGCGGTGTTGATGAATTTAACTAACGAGTTTGTATTTCTCATTCGCGGTGTTGATGAATTTAACTAACGAGTTTGTATTTCTCATTCGAAATAATTTCTGAATTTCAACTGACGATTCAAAGTAGCTGTACATGAGATCTCGTTTTGAAATGTCAAAATGTTCCACAGTTTTGATGCTGCAGAAAGTCATATTTCCACAAATATGCAACAAAGTTGATGCATGTATTTCTAGTAAATGTTTGTACATCTGCAACTAATAACGATATGTCTTACGGAATGATATAAATGTTTTCTCTATAAGTATGTAAATTTCGGTGTCATCCGATGAGCGATTGGGGAAAAAATAGTCTACTGAGCGATCCATTGTTCATAATAACAATAAGAATAGGTAGACGCTATGAATGGGAGGACTTGGGTGTCATTAATCATCAGGGACAGTGACGGAGAAAGGCCACAAATCATTTGTTGAATAAAATTGTATCCAATAAACAATATTTTAACAAATTATTGAAAAATTAGATTTTGGTATTATAAATTTATCAAAATGAAAAAAAAAACTCAGGAAATGTTTTCCAAACTATTACATTTGAGCGCCTAAGTTTAAATGTAAATTTTGATCTCTGTTGATGGAATATGTCATGTGAATAAAATATAGGACTACTCTGTTGTATATCCATACTTTTTCACTGTTAAAATTAAACTTGAACTATAAAAAACACTTTTGAAGTGAAAATACACTTACTTTTGTAGTGACGATCGTTTCGACCTCTTGTTGGTCATCATCAGACAAACAACAGGTCGAAACGATCGTCACTACAAAAGTAAGGGTATTTTCACTTCAAAAGTGTTTTTTAAAATTCAAGTTTAAAATATAGGAGCCATTTCGCTTCTATATATACTAATTTTAACAATTGTAGATTGGCATGAACTTGAAATTTGTGATTGCTTATAGATGTAGATTGCTTCAGATGTGAAGTTGATCTTAAATCTTCTTGATATCGCTTGTAGCCTTTCTCCATCTTTGTCCCTGATGATTAATGACTCGCAAGTTCTCCCATTCATAGCGTCTGCCTATCCTTATTGTTATCCTGAACAATGGATCGCTCAGTGGACTGCTAATCGCCAAAATCGCTCATCGGACGTAACCGTAAATTTCCATGACAAGAGATAGAGATTTGTATAATCAGCTCAATCTTAACTTTCATGAATCATTTACAGTTTTCTCATGACAGCAAAGAATGATATGTGTATAAGTGATAAGTTTAAACCTTTTCAAGATTTAGTAAGCTGTCTTACAAATATTTATGGAATTAAGTTAAATTACCTGTAAGGGACACCTGATGGCACACATCCTTTCGGGCTGATAATCCAACAGACTATCCTCAGTCAGTTGATTGGCAAAACTCGTAGAAAACATCAACACAAACAAAAATCCAACCGATAACTGCAACAATACACTTCCCATTTTTGAAAAATGTCATCAAATTTGTCAAATTTCGAAAACTACACCAACATCTTGTCCCAAAACACTATCTTCGTGGTGACGCGACGGTCCGTTAACTTTAGATCGACGTTTAACATTTTAACGGTTATTAATGGTGAGAACTAGATTTGAAAACTTGGTTGTAGCGTCCTAGAAAGCTGACACATGTCTCATGAGGGGATTTATTGCAGAAAATGAAAAAGACAGGAATTTCTCTTTCAGGAAACTGGAAAAATTTTCAAATTTCGGTCATATTATGAATTTGACTATGATATTGATGATGAAGATTGCAATTTTCTAAACTAGTTGAAATATTAGAGGGAGCACTTTCCTATTTCTTTATGAAGAATTAAACTTGAAAACTTGAGCAACGCATTGAAAGATTTTTAATTAAGATTTTCCTTGATTTTGGCAATTGATACAGATTTATCACTTTTCAAATATCATAGAATTCGCTATCAGTAATAGAATACGAATAGAATTCACTAATTGAATTCGAATATCAGTAAAATGGCGCTAATTTATATCGATAGTTCATTCAACTAATTGTTGATTATTTTTGTAATTGTACTTATCTTTCTACTTGTTGATGTCACTTTTACGGAAATTCTCACTTGAAACTAAATTGATCTTTCACATCAATATCCATTCTCAGATCATATGTGCAATGTCTAATTTTCACTGTCGTGATATCACTTTTTTTTAAACTCATTAAATAGAAAATTTGGAGCAAAAACTAATTCGCAAAACTATTGTTAATCCATGAAAATTGTTCGATATTTTTTTAACGAAGTTTCAAATCGTCGTCACTTTTAATAGTATTACGAACTAATTTCTAATTTTCATCCCTAAAATCTAACTAAAACTGATTGTTCAAACTTTGATAAGTCGATAAAACAGTTGAATAAAGTCGATCAATTACTAATTATCACACTTAAATCGTCACCTTCAATAAAATGTGATTCACCTTAACATAATATCAAAGGAATTCCGAAGAATGCAACAAAAACAACGCGTAGATTATAGAGCGCGCACCCTAAAAAAACTTGACACTGTCCGGTGTTTCTAGTAGGACGTTCCAACATAGACTGACGACTGATAAGTTAAACTTGCTGACTCCGGTTGACTCCTGCAAGATAGGCAACCCGCTTCACATCTATTAACGACTGTCAGAGTGTGGTGGTGAGGATGCATGTGTGTAAGAGAGAGAACAAGTGAGTGAGGAGTGTGTGAGAGTGAGATAGAACGAGAATCTAGAGTGTTTATGAGAGGGGAACAGCTCTGCTAAGCGCTGTAGTGAGAATCACTTTAATCTGTCATCGTTCCTTGCGGATAACCTCGATGATTCCAATTCAACTAATGCTGACAGAAACCAATGTCACAACCAGTAGTGTGGTTCACTTTACACTGTCAGCATTTCTCATAAAGTAACATCAATACTTCCCATTTAACCAATGCTGCCAGCTTCTATTGCCGAAACCAATGATGAAATTCATTTTTAAGCTGTCAGTCTTCCTTGTATGATGTCATGAATGCTTTCCATTCAATCAATGGTGACAGTTTGAAGTGGATAGCTTGACTTTTCGCTCCTGATGGTGAGTGTTTTTAATTGCCTACACTTGAAGTCACCCTCTTACAGTATATTTTGATGCGGGTGGTAGTCTGGATTTGGCAACTGTCTTTTAATTGATTGCTGGGTAGATGGTGTGCGGAATTCTTGGGGTGCCCTGTCTTTGTCTCCTCATTTTACAAAAGTGATGTTTTCATTTCAGTATTATTCGGTTAATTGATATGAAATTTGATAGAAACTTCCTTTTTGATATCAAACTTTATTTGAATATGAATGTGTCATCTATTCTTCGTTACTTATACTGAATTTTCAAGTAATTAATTCATTTAGCGTAACTCAGATAAAAATACATACACCATACACCAATAATTCTCAAATATCCACAAATTCCAACTAATTTGGGAAATAAATTGAAGAATTTAATACAATATTACTCAATTGTGTACCTTGACAGGATCTTAGAGAGTAGAATAGTTCAGTACATATTTCTAATAATTTATGACATTCAGTATGACATACAGTGCATATCCCACAATTCAATTCAGTTCTAGTCTACTACATACAATTCAACTCTACATAATTCAAACTCTCATAATTCAACTCTACATAATTCAACTCTACATAATTCAAACGTGTGTTGATTGATGTTGAGATAAGTTACTAGTTACCTTTTGTGTTTCATATCTTCGTCATAATGTTGTTTCAATTCATTCTGTTTTCTCATAGACAAGTAATATTGGTATCTTATTCTGTCTTTTCTGTGTGGTTGTGTATCGTGATCTATTTATTTAACAACAATGGTAAAACAATCTAATCGTAAAATTATTGGAAACAGGATTATAGCCCTTACTATTCCATTCCCGAATTTCGATTGCTTATTAGTCAAAAAGATGTTATTTGGTGGCAATTCTGTTTCATGTTGTGCTGCGTATCATTGTGTTGTGTATCATTGTATAATGTTGTGTATCTTGACTTGAAGTTGTGTTGTGTATCTTTACGCTTATGTTACTGATTTGTCACTTTGTGTATCATATTGTATTAGAGGTTACACTTTGTTGTTGTGTATCATTCCGTGTTATATATCGTATCAAACTGATTTTTGTTGTATCAAATTGATTTGTTGAGTTTTGATTAGTTTGTTCAAGTGTTGTTAGCATGTTATGCTATATGGAGTCCAGTTCTAATCAGTTGTGATTTTCTTCTCAAGTTGTATTGCTTCTCAGTTTTAACGTGGGATTACACCGAAACTTTAATATCGAATTGTCATCTATAATTTATTTAATAAAAGGATAGAATTGGCTTATACATGTACGGGATAGGAAATCAACGAATCACGTCTGAACTACAGAACTGATCAACTTGAAATTTTGCATGTAGATTATTGATTTACCGAGGATGATAATGGGGCTATTTTGAATTGACTTCAGTGCGTCAAGTTTTCAGTTTCTCACGCTTTTAATTAGACCATTATCGTGGGTTATTTGCTAGTCTTGAATATTTTTCAATTGAACAATGAATTATTCATGAGCTATTTTTCTCATTGAAGATTGAAAACAAAAAATATCGATTGAATAAATTATTTTGTTGCTGATACATAACAGCATAACATCGAATATCATGATTAATATTGATTTATTTAACATCATGTAATATTAGTATAAACAGCAGAACCAACGATATAATTATACAACCAATGAAAGGAATAGTGAGAGCAAATTACTCCGTCTAATGATCACTATCCAATATGAGAGTGATACTACTGATGTATTGGGACGCGCTTCCAAAAACAAGAAGCTCTCTGATTGGCCAATGCGTAACTGTGATAGCCTACGCTCACTCACAGTTGGTTTCTGATTCGTTCAAATCGCAAAATGGCGTCGGTTGAACCCGATTGGTCGATCAGGAAGGAAGCTTCTTCGATATAGAGGTGTGTCAAACTATTCTCCTCTTTTATTGGAAAACTTTTGTTGTTGAATTCTAATCCTTCTTACGTGATTTCCTCACTTTCTCAATCAATAGAGTTCTTATTGTTCAATTAGAGTTTTACATAATATTCGTATTATGATTAAGTGGACTTCAATTCTCCATCATTGGACTGTAATTCTCTATGTATTGCTTCATTATCTTCTCATATAGGTTTATTTCAAATAATATGATTTCAAATAATAAAGGATTGACTATTGCTTCTCAATTCGAAATTTTCTAATTGATTCTAATTTTTTTCAATAGATCCATACACTCATTCGTAGAGAGTCATTTCTAATGTAGCATAATTTTTTGACACTCAATTGAAATTAATTCTCCCGACTTGTTTCGTGAAATCAAGCTGTATTATTTGTACAGTTGTAGCCTATTGGTACAGTTGTATATTTTGCAAGATTATTTTCAAAAAGGATATAATACTCCAGTTAGTCACTTTAGTTTATATTTTCTATGTTACTACATAGTATCAACTCGGTAGACACTCGTAGCAGCAACCACTGCATCTATAAAAAATTGTTTCTCATTTTAGAAAATTGATCACTTCGCCTGGTTCTGAATTGATCGATGACTGGTTGACAAAAATCGACGTTGTCAACAGTTGTCGTTGACACCCACTACACCTGACGTTGTCGTTAAGTTTTAAGGCGTGTTTACGTTGTTGGTGGTTTTTTTCGAGTAGCTACTGCGGGGAGTGCAGACTGTGTCTTGCCACCCTTTTAATAGCTGTTGAAAAAGTGTGGACGCCTGGCTTGTGTTAACTGCAGCCGATGGATGATCTTGTGCTATTGTCTGCCAAACTGATGGATGTGAGATGGTGGAGGAGGAAGAGTTATAAAGAAGAGGTGGATGAGGAAGAGGAGAAGTGGAGGAGGAAGAGTTATAAAGAAGAGGGGGAGGAGGAAGAGGAGAAGTGGAGGAGTGACGAGAGGAGAAGCTGAAAAGGAAAAAAATATAAAGAATAGGTGAAGAGAGAATGTCAAATTAAATAAAGAGAGATTTTTTAGTCCTATTACTATTACCTTATTTGCTTTTAAAAAAACTTTTTTTCTAAAACTCTATTTTCTATTTTTTTTTCAGTCTAAAATATACTCTTTTAAATTAAATGAAATTGTTGTTTTTTTCAATTATTGATTTACACTTTTTTATCATATTACTTATTATTCTATTTAAGAGATAATTTCCTATGTTGTGATGTAGATGCATTGGATTTGTATAGTGGGAGAGAGGGCCGGCTGCGCACCAACTTCGCCCTCCAGGTTAAAATAAAGGCAGCCTAGCCTATCTATTTATTCAAGGGTGACGAGGAAGAGATGGCTAAGGAGGAAGAGGAAGAGGTGAAGAGTAAGAAGGAGTGACAAAAGGAGAACTGGGAAAAGGATAGGGGAATAGAGAATAGGTGAGGAGAGTGGAAAATAAAATACAGAGAAATTTTTCAGTTTTGTACCCCTATTTTTAAGGGAAAGAGGAGGAGAATAACAACAACGAATGGAGAGGAAGACGGAGTGACAAAAGGAGTAGTAGGAAAAGGAAAGAAGGATAGAATGATAATAGATGAAGATAGAAAGAGAGAAAAATAAAATGAAGAAGATGTATTATTGTGGCTGAAGAGAAAAATAATAAGAAAATAGAAAAAGAATGAGATTCGAATTTGATGGTTTTGATTTTTAATGGAATTCATCACGAACTAATTTTTCTCCATTCATGGAAAACCGTAATAATTATTTTCCCTCACTAAATCTTACTAGACAACTATACAACATTTCTTAGCGGAACATAAAATAACATTGAGGCAACTGGTTAATTAATTTTAACAGCCAGGGTTCACAGTTTATTTTCTCATGAAGATGTGAATACTGTAAACATTAGCAGTAGCACACGCCATACTTTTTACGACCTAGGTATATTGACTACTAAACTCTACTAATCTTCACCCAGTTTTCTTTTTTTTACCTCTTAAACTCTTTTAATTTTTCGTACTATGCTTTCTTCTTTCACTTGTCTGGCTTTCCTTTTTTTCTCTATTATTATACAATGATTTCTTCGTCTATATTTGATAGTTTAGACTTCTTGCATATTCTTGAATATAATTATCTTGATATATCTCTCCTTGTTTCTCTTCCACCCCTCTTCTATTATTTCTCTCTTCTTCAGCTACTCATTCTGGTGAAATTGTTTTTTATATTTTTGTTTCACTGTCATTTCTTCCGATTTTAAAATTATCTTCTCTACCCTTTTCTCTCCAATTTTTGTATTTATACCTCCTCGACTCTCCTCCCTTTTAATTCTCCGAAGACTTATTTCATCAGTTTTTTTTCTCGTTCCCTTCGGTCACTCACTTATTTTTTTTTTATTCTACCCTTTCCTTCTTTCAATCTCTAACTCCTCTTATCCACGCACAAGTCTAAGACTTTTTTGATGGATATTTATCATAGAATATTATTTAATCCATATATATTCTATTTCACTTCATTCTATATTCACTTTTCTTTTTAGGGCTACTGAAATTATTGAAACACAATGCAAGTTACCAAGTACCCTTTCATTTTATCTCAACACAACTAGTTTCAACGAAACCAAGACACATTTTCAAGTGTCAATTGTGTATCTATTGTATCTACATGTAGGCCTATATGTATAGTATACATACTAATCTTTTCATTTTATTTTACACTTATAAGATAGAGAATACAGTTCATACCATGTCGGAAGTTTCATCATTTAGATTATAGAGGCTGTGAATTCTATAAGTCTCATTCATTTCAAGTACAGTATACCTCTCATAGTCAAAAATATGGAATATTATGAAACGAAACAAATTTGATATTTTTCCGAATAGAGATTGAGGACATTGATTATTTGGTGATTGAATGTCATGTCAAACGACAAGACCCTATTCCCAATTGCATGTTTTGCATCTGATGGGGAGGTCTTAATAAATCAAACTTCAAGTGTCAACTGATCGGCGACAGCATGTTGATTTGGAACCGTAGATGATTAGAAACAAGACACTACCAAAAAAATCTGGTGTGGTACACTCACACAACTTTCCTTGCTCATTGAACTATTTAAAATTTTACATCTATTTTCGCTTAAAAACCTTTCCCCTTATTTTGATCAAATATTTCTCTTGTAAAAAAACATCCACGGAACAAAGTGCCCTTTTTATAACCCTACCTTAAAATTTCCAATATAGTTCGCTAAATAAACCTAAGCCTCAATATCAAACGAGAATAATTTAGGAGAAAAACATAATGACGATTGACGGCAACATATTTGCAACTACGATCAGACTACTGTATATGTGTATATACAATTGTTTTCAGAGTACTTTTTCCTTTATGTAAATATTGTGAAATTCGATGTTTTTTTTTTTAAATTCGTCAAAACAGCTGTTCTACAGATGAAATATCTTGACTATGACTGTGTTCTTTTTATAAACTGCTCTATCTACCCACGGTATATGGAAGAAGAAAAAGTAAAAACCGTGTTCCTACCTACCTCATGCACGAGAAGGAGGTCACAAAGTCCATTTCTCAAGGATTGGGTGGACCCCCCATTAGTACCCCAGGAAAAAGACTCATGTCAGTTGATAGAGCTAATAAATAACTATACAAGGTATGGATTTGAAAAGAATCGTTAGAGCCGTTTTTGAGAAAATCGTGAAAAACATGGTTTTTTAGTAATTATCCGCCATTTTTCTCAATAATATTACGGAGCTCCTGCAATTTTCCCTGAAATGAGACTCATTTCAGTTGATAGGGCTTATAAATAGCTATCCATGGTATAAATTTGAAGAAAATCGTTAGAGCCATTTTCGAGAAAAACATGAAAAACATGGTTTTTTAGTAATTATCCGCCATTTTTTCCGCCATCTTGAAATGAATTTTATTGAATTTCTTATTGTCGGGTCCTCATGGTATAAGGACCTTAAGTTTAAAATTTCAAGTCAATCGGTTAATTAGGAATGGAGTTATCGTGTTCACAGACATACACACATACACACACACACACACACACACACACAGACCAATACCCAAAAATCATGTTTTTGGACTCAGGGGACCTTGAAACGTATAGAAAACTTGAAATTGGGGTACCTTAATTTTTTTTGGAAAGCAATACTTTCCTTACCTATGGTAGTAGGGCAAGGAAAGTAAAAAACAGACGATACTGAAGTATCCACTACAGGTTACCAAGGCAACCTGTCTCCGAATATTGAAAGGGGCTAGATGAGCTTCCACAATAAGGGGGGGGAGTACCCTATGATGGTAAGGTGGGATAGGGGGTGACACCGGAAGAGTCAACCATTGAGGCGTCCCTAATTAGGTCTTCCGCCCGACGTTGTTACAGCAACACGCAGTAAACCAAGTACTTGCTCACTTTAGTAAGTTCCACGTTATAATGGCAGTGGAGAAAGATAGGACAATAACGTTGCCGATCTTGTATTATTTTGCCGAATGTATTCCATAGACGGTAGCTGATACAGGTTTATTGGTGTAATATTAGCTGTTTATTCTCGTTTAAAATAATCAATTATATTTTATTAAGCGATAAATTATATTTTTCAATAATTTCATGATGACTTTTCATAATTAAGATGGGATATTTTGTTAATTAATTATTAATTCTACATTGTCAAAAGACGATCTTGCAACAGAGCAAAGCGAGAAAGAGATAGTGCTATCCGCTTTGTTGAATGATAGACAAGGATAGCAATACCATTGCTAATCAAACACTGCCATTATAACGTGTATACGTACTTGCTCACTAGAGTGAGATTCACTTCAAATTGTCAGCATGTGTTGAATGGGAAGCGTAGGTGCCATTCAAGAGGAATTCTGACAGACTAGAGTAAATTTCAATATAATCAGATTCACTTAGACTGTCAGCATTGATAGAATATGAAGTGTTGGTCTCAATTTATGAGGTATTCTGACAGTTGAAAGGAAATTTCAATATAGTCAGATTTACTTTAAACTGTCAGCATTGATAGAATGGGATGTTTTGGTCTCAATTTATGGCGAATTCTGACAGTTGAAAGAAAATTTCAATATAGTCAGATTTACTTTAAACTGTCAGCATTGATAGAATGGGATGTTTTGGTCTCAATTTATGACGAATTCTGACAGTCTATGAAGAATTCAATATAGTCAGATTTACTTTAAACTGTCAGCATTGGTCTCAATTTATGGCGAATTCTGACAGTTGAAAGAAAATTTCAATATAGTCAGTTTTACTTTAAACTGTCAGCATTGATAGAATGGGGTGTTTTGGTCTCAATTTATGACGAATTCTGACAGTCTATGAAGAATTCAATATAGTCAGATTTACTTTAAACTGTCAGCATTGATAGAATGGGGTGTTTTGGTCACAATTTATGGCGAATTCTGACAGTTGGAAGTGAATTTTAATGTAGTCAGATTCACTTCAATCTGTCAGCATTAGTTGCATGGGAATCGTTGGTTCTATTTATAGGGAATGGTGACAGTTTAGAGTGGATCTCTCTATATAGCTGCCTGTACCCTGCAAATATGATGGGCTAAACATTAACATACTGACGCTCATTCACTGACAGTGCATGCTTTGGCATAGTGAGGCTTGTCCCCCCTTGTTAACAGCTTAGGTCGAAGTCGAAATAGTTATTTGTGCAACTAGTGCGCAAAGTGACAGTTTGCTGCACCGAAAGAAACGTTTACGCACGAGCCGTAGGCGGGGGCGGAATGGTTTCTTGAGTGCAGCAGAGGAACTTTGCGCACGTATTTCACATTAAGTTTTTCCTACAGTTATCATTGAATATGAAAAGTGGGTAATTATGGGTAAAATTGCCTGAAATGCATCAAATGTTTTTCTGTGTAATTTTATTATTGATAAAATCCTTAATCCTAAAATCCTAAAGTCCTCGTTGTCCTTGGTTATAATATATAATGAATAATAATTAGCGCGTTGTGCTTCGTTGCACCTCTGCTCACTATAGCAGCCCAGTCACTGTTACCAACTTCATTTTGATTTTGCTGCACTGTTGCTCCATATAACCTACTAAGTATTTTGCGTTGCCATGTCCAAAATCTGGAGTGCAGAAAAAATTTTCCCGCACTAGAGCGGAAAAGTGATTCTTTGCGTTCTGTAATCAGTGCAGCAATGGCCACTTTTCAACATAACTGTAGGAAATAAAATAATATTTACTTCGCATGAAGTATTTATGAGGTTTTATGGAAACTATGATCCATATTCTCCATCTTGGTTTGAACGGAGGTAAATTATATTAAATGCAGCCTTACCTTCATGTAATAATATTGTAGATTAGCGTTTTATGTAGATGGTGCATATTATGACCGTGAGCCATACGATTTTTTTTTTTTTTTAATTTGAAAGGTCTACTATAAATTCCAGAAATTGAAATGTTTAGAGATGAAGCCAGTTTTTTGTTTTCCAAAATAGTACGGTATTCAGTGTTGTAAATCCATTCTTTTACACAATTAATTTAAAATTTGAAATAAAAACACTTTTGAAGTGGAACCACTTACATTTTAGCAGTGACGACATTTCGACCTGTTATTAGACATCTTCAGGCACTAAAAGGAGAACACTTCAGACTTCTGAAGAAGTCTGAATTTATTGAATGATTTCTGAATTTATTTCTAATTTTTTAATTAATAAAAATTAGTGAGAGTAACATTATTGATGTAGATTCTATTAAAATAGATAGTTATATCTATTATATAGCTGTATCCATTCAATGGTTCGTTTATTTTCGAACACTGACAAACTTTGTTCTATACATCAAGACTATTGACAGCCACTGTAAATCTTGAACAGGAGCAAATCACATGCTGTTTGAACGTAGGCCTATACAAAAGTTAGTGGGTTTCTATGTACAGGATTACTTCGAATTTTGAAAAAATTCAAGTTCATGAAAATGAATATTGCTCTTCCTCTTAGCTTTAGCCTTGAACACCAGTGCGATTAAAGCCGGGTCCATACCGACAAACATGTTTGTTGAAACAGTTTGGGCAAATTTTATTATGTTTGAGAAACAATGATTGCCCATGGCTAGTGTGGACGCGTCACCAAACAAAATATTTGTAAGTGGGGAGGACAGACCGGTCCAGAAACATGGACACATCATGTCATTGGGAGAAGGTAATCACTGAATCACTTGGAAGCATTCGCTCGCTTCTGTTTATTTCTATCAACTGCGCACCTCATGACCGAATGTTCATCCAGCGCGTAATCCCACGGTAGTGAGACCTTTGCCTTCCGTGTTGAATATAATCGTACCTCCTTTGCAACAGCTGCCTCTGCCACCATCTTCGAGGTCTAGGGGAGTTGATGATTACGAACGCCTCGGCCGCCGCGGCTACACAAGCAAGGCGACGACGACGTTATACCAAAATATCGTTCATGCTATCATTCCAATAGCTCGGCACTACTGAAGCACTGAAGCTTTTTATGTGTTACAGCAAACACTGAAACTGTTTGGAAAACAGTAATTTATTGTTTGACAGACAATAATTGTCCAAACTTTTTTAAATGTTTATCCCTGAGCTCCTCAATTAATATGTATAACGAACATATTTGTTCAGTGTGGACATGATTTTAGAAGTGATTATCAAACTTTTGATTCATGCTTTGTTTCTGGATTTAAAATAATACTTACTTCAAGTAAAGTTATTGTTGCTCTCGTCTCGTTAACAAAATATTTTGAAATTGTTTATTATGTAGGTGTCTTTTGATTATTATGTAAATGATACAAACACATTTTACAACATTGTATAGTTATTTATTTACAACAAAGTTAGACAGACATCTAAGGGATACATTTCATTCAAAAATTAATCGATTAAACAGGATTTCATAATAACTATCTCTTCATTCGACATGGTTACATTTTGACAACTTGACAACGCAAGGCACAATACTATAAATATCTAAGGTCATTTTTTACATAGATGTGTATTCTTTCAACATTAAATATAGCACCCACATTATGATATCATTCAGACCAACAAGCTAATAATGAAATAATGTTACAGTTTGTCAGAATTTTTTAATTACTGAAAGTATTCACAATAGGATTAATGAAAATAAAATGTTGCGATACAAATAGTTTGAAAGAATTTATGTTGTATTCTTGTATGAACTTCAATGCCATTGAATACTGTCGAATGTATAAAAAAGCCATGATAATTTTGAATTCGCGTTATTCAAATCCAATAATCATTTTCATATTCAGGGATGAAGTTTTTTAATTACTTGTTCTGATAGCCTTCTCTTTTCCGGTTTATTTCAAGTCTAATAATGAATTTTGAATACCTATTACCTAAACTTAAAATTGTGCAATTTCCTACAAAATCATATTGTATTAAATGATGAATCACATTTAGAAACTCCTTTCAACGAATGAATACAAAATTCTGAACATTTTGAAATAGGATTGAGTTATTATAAATCAAAGGAACATTAATAGTAGATCAAATCAAATTTCGATTTATAGTTTAAGAGCAGAATATTTTCATTATTTTTCGATTCGCAATTTACTATCAATAACAGTTGTCAAAGAATTCATCCTCATTATTGCATTGAAAAATATTTTCCATTTGATTTCAATCTGAATTTATTCATTATCTCAATAATTACTAATCAACGTTTTTTTTCTAAACCACCCAGAAAGTCGTATCCTGTTGTAAGCTCGATAACGTTTGAGCTGGTTTCAATTGTAATTATTACATTAAATAATGAGTTTTAAACTAGTTGATGATTTGAGAAGTATTTTATTGGATCATCATGCAATGGAAGGTTAATATAAGTAGTATAGGTCCTAAAGAGTGTGGATCCTATCAATGGAAACATAACGCATGTAGGTTAATTTAACTGCACAATAAATGGTTGATCGTGATAAACAATCACTCAACTTCTGTTGAGTTCTGGATTTTCAAATTCATCCATTCTTGTTTTTTTTTTTACTAAAATATTGATCAGTACTGTATATTTATCGGCAATTATTCGACTTGGAAATTGAAAATGAAAATTAAAATGTTTTATTGGCAGAAATAAAAGAATTAAAACATCTTAGAAATACATAATAAAAGCAATACAAATTTACAACATGGGAGAATACTATTACAAAATAAAATGTTAAATAAATAAATTCATAATGTGATATATGGTTCTAAGAAACGGAAGCTGATAGGTCAAAAGTATTATTTCATAAATATAAGTAAGAACTGGACCTGAAAGAGAAGTGGGATATTTTTTACCGAAGAATTTCTGAGGGTTTCCTGTGTTATTTCCTTTATCTACATTATTTCTACTATGTGCGTTTTGTTGACATCTCCTCTTGGTGATGTTGTAAATTGAAATGAATTTAAATTTATAATTCGGTGATGTATATTCATGTATTGTTGATTTAATAATAATGCAGGGTTTAATAGATTCTCCATTATTCATCCTTGAAGGATTTCTTATTCCTTGAACTATTTATAATTTATCAAACTCATGTGAGTAGTATCAATTTTTAATTGATGTAACTTTAGTGAAGACAAACTCAACATTTATATTATTCTATGTGTAATGTGACTTCCAGACATTTTTTGATTAAAGGAATATTTCATTCATCATTCTAAAATAATATTTTCATGTAATGCAGTAGGTTTTCTAAAAAAATAATCTTTACTGATACTAATACTTTCCAACCCCGTCCCACATTTATAATTCAAGCTAACACTTTTTGAAATCTATTTACAGCACTAATTGAAGTACAACATTCAGCTTGTGGAAGTTATTAGTTTACAATTTTCCAATATAATATGAACATTAATTTCTATTTAGAATTTCTCTCACAAACAGTGATACAGTTCTATTCAAGCACCCACTCAATAATTATTGTAATTATTAATAATCAAAATCTAACACAAATTATTTGGGTTTTGTTATAACTCTATACAACAATATTAGGCACACTCAATTTTGTTAATTAATAAACAATAATTTAAGGGCTACAAGAAAAAAAACTTAAGATTTTGGATTGAAAAAAACTCATCCCAATATAACCAAAACGACTAAGGCATTGCACCCTTTAAGCCGTGTCCATACTGAACAATGTTTGACAAACATGTTTGTTGGAACAGTTGGGCAAATTTTATTATGTTTGACAAACAAAGTTTGCCCGTGGCCAGTGTGTACGCGTCACCAAACAAAATATTGTAAGTGAGGAGTACACAGGTTTTCATGTTTTATAGTAAGCACTGAAAATGCTTGGAAAACAGTAATTTTTTGTTTGACAAACAATGATTGTCCAAACTTTTTAAAATGTTTGTCCCTGAGCCCCTCAACAAACATGTTTGCCGAGCATGTATGTCGAACATATGTTCAGTGTGGGCACGGTTTTCGTCTGCTAGCGCTAACTGGTTGGTCGTTGGTTCGAATCCCACCTGTAGGCATGGACGTTTGATAATTTCATCAAATCACCCTCGTACTTTCCATTACCCAAGCACAAACAAAACGCCCATGTGGGTATCATTCGTAATAGGAAAATTGTTACGCTTTTATAGAGTGAATTGATTCTTTTGAAATAAATTACCTATTGTTTTCGAACCCCTTACTGCACTGCGATCGACTTATAATGGATGTATATTCTCAAATATATCTTTGAATCTCAACACTTCAATTTTTAACAATTATTACCAAGTATATTAACGCATTGACTAAGTAATACTGAGAAATACTGCAATTTGAAAAGAAGTTTTGGATTGTAGTTTGTTTCTTTGTCCTTAGGTTCATTGTAAATAAATAAATTTTGAAAATAATCTGATGAAGCTAAGTAAGCATAAAATAAATTTATTATTCTTGTATGATAAATAATGGGTCTGGTATTATCATACATATAAGTAAATTTTTCGATGACATCCATTTTTCCAAAAATTCTTCAAATAACATTTTTTTCAAAAATTTATATTCAACTCATGGAAGTATGTGTTCCATATCTTCACAAAATATGCTATTCTTTTATGATGAAAAATATATATGGCATTTCTGAATGTCACATTTGTCAAGTATTCAAACTTAATTTTTTGGTAACAACATATGGAACATAACAATCTAAAATCAACCATACATTCAATTCACATCTCATTCAGTCGCTTATCCAATTGAACAAACTCTTCACATTTTCTTATATATTTTCATACCATGGTAACTTATTATCTAGCCTACTCTTATAATTTCCAGCAATAGTATGACAATACCATCCAATTCGCATAATACATCTTGCAACTTTAGAATCATTTAATTATTTTAAGCTAAGTTCTGAATAATTTTGTTTGTTCATAAATAATATTGTATCTATCAAAATATAGTCAGTGATGAAGACTGAATTTTTTCAGGTTTGAAAATGCCATTGTTTTCTTAAGGTTTTCAAGTTTGAGTAATTTTGGTAATGGTAAAAACAGTAGCCCATTGAGTATATATGTTAATTGGTAAGGTGAATTTGTCAACAAGTCTGTACATTAGATTGTTATGGGTTTATCCTGTTGATTCTCTCCCAATCATTAACTTGATATTGTGATTGTGGAATGTAATAAATAAATAATAAATAATGGGGTGTTATTTTCAAATAATTTTTATAATAAAAGTCATTTTCATCTTGAAAAGAGTGTCTACATATTCAAAATCCAATAGTGTTACTGTATTAGATGACGTAATTCTTTTTGGTGTGTTTTTGGACTTCCATATTAAGCTTTTAAATTCAAAATTGAAAATGTATGTAGTGTTTTGTTTCAGTGTGGAAATTAGTGAAAAAATGAAAAGTTTCACATAACCTTCATTTGGAAAATTTATTTTATGAAATTAGGATAAAAAGAAGTTTTGAACTGTAGTCTGTTTCTTTGTCCTTAAGTTGATTATGAATGAGAAATAAATAAGTAATGACAAGATGAATTTGTCAACAAAACAGTACAATGAATTGCTTTATAATGAAAATTTAAAATTTTACAACTCTTCACAAAGAAATGCAGTTTTTAGTGTTATATTAAATCAAAAAGTACTTCCTGAAATATCTTCACCAAATCAATGTTGGTTCTCGTGAAGTTTCAAAAAATAATCTCCACGATCAAAGTCGTTTTCATTTTGAAAAGAGTGTCTACATTTTGGAATTTTATTACAGTTTCACATGACGTATTACATTAAAATTGAGTTATTCCATCAAAACTACAGGGTTTATAAAAATATGACATCTATTGGGTCCATTGATGTGATAATTTAGTGGGATTATGCTGAATATGTGTTTGATATTCAATTGAATTGGTTCGTTTTGTAGAAGTGTAGGGATATGTAGGATAATGGAAGATATGATTTAATAATCAATTCACAAAGGTGCATACTGATATGACATTGATTAAATAAACTTTTGGAAATATTTCATTTCTCGATATAAATTCAATTTCTGCTCTTCTTAATTTATGTATTTGTGTACTGATTCTTTATTGATACAACTAGCTTCATAGAACTTCAGTTTTAGAACGAACAATTAAGTTACAAGGATGTTGTAGTAGATACCGTACATCTTAAAAAATATCAGTATCATGGGACAGGATATTACATCAAGGGTTATAATAAACTGTGTTATTTTCAGTACATATACAACTTTTTCAAAAATTGAATAAATCACATTTCTTTGAATGAATTCAATTTTTCAAATAAGTTGTCCTATGTAAATTGAAATGTGATGTACAATTTTAATGTAATTTGATGAATTCATTGAACATTCCCCTCATATTTTCATCAAATTCCTATGAGTTGTCATGTTACATTATTTTATTGTTAACTAGAGACAAACGGAAATATTTTCTCTCACTAGGAAATACATCAAACACCGTCCAAATCTTTTTAGACATATCTACACTATGTTAGTTGTTACAAAAATCGACCATTATATTCACTTACATCTATAAACACATCTTACTTTCTATACACATAATACATTTACATAATTTACAGGTATTGTTTGAAAATCTAAAAATAAAAAACCTATTAATCAAATATTCATAGTTATTTGATTTTCAACTAGACACAGCACTTGTTTCTAGAGTTATAAGACACAGCAGTAATGACATATAAAATGAAAGTTACAAATATAACAAAATCTATGATATTACTAGAAGTTGCAAATAAATATAGCACATAATACTTTCTCGATAATACTGAATGCATCTTAAATAGTTGAAAACTTGGCAAAGAGTATACAAGAGATTGGCAAAACATTTTGAGTATAATATGCGTTTCTTCATAGAATTGTAGGAAGTGCTTTTTGTAAAAATAAATAAGAAGCACAAATTTTATATTTTTTATACTGGAATACAGAATTTACGAGCAGGCCTTATATTTTTCCATTTAAGTATTTTTTTCTTGAAAAATTATGTTTTCTAGTCAATATATGACTCAGATATCATAATATTCTTTTATTGATGATTTTAACGTTGAACTGATTATGTATTCTTATTATTTGAGATCATTAAAAGTAATTTAATGGGAAAATTTTTGGTTAAGACTTGCAAATCTCTGTTTTCTGTTATCATCAGGTATAGTACTATAACAATATAGTACTTTTAGCCCATGGATTACATGGACTACCTTTTCAACTCAAAGGCTTTGATAATGTTTAGTAATGTTTAATCTTCAATATTTGCCCTCAACTATAAAGTTACTACAATTATTCAAAGAGCCTACCTGTTTACAATTATTTTTAGAAACTGTTTCCAGTTTACCTCTCGCAGAAATTTAACTTTGATGCTTTGTTTCAAATAATTATATTCGTTTCCAATCCTTATTTATTCATTTATCCATTTACTGATTCAATGATACACAATTCATTAAAATACATTTTTACCAATGTATTGTTTTGTCTCAAATTATATATCTGGTTCAAATTTATGTGGATAAAAAATAATCTATTTAGCTCAATAATCCGGGCTCAATTTCAATTAGGCAATTAAAATCCATACTATTATCTGTCTTAAAATTTAATAAGCTGCTTCATATTTATTTGATTCTCAACTAGTTGCTAGATCTTGATTGTTATATAGCCTACATATAAGTCTTATACAAACAAGCCTATAATTCCAAACATTGAGAGACGAGACTCTCGATTATAATTTAATAGATGCCCTTAGAATCAATTCCGAATTTTAGGCTATCATCTGCTATTTGACAGTCAATATTTAGTGATTGTGGAACACAGTTGCTGATGCTTTGAAACAGGTTTTTGTGGTTGATAGGAGTTTGGTGCACAAAAATTATTGTTTCAAGTCGGAATTTTGAGGTTTTATGTCCAGTTTTCTTCTGAATCGTCGTCCTGGAGTCAAACGGGTGTCTCATGGTCTGTTTCCTCGATCCTACCGAGTCTCCATGCGTTCGGATCGTTGGCTGTAACAGAGAAAATCGTAGATAAATTTGTGAAAATAAGTTTGTAAATATTGATGAAGCGCTTATATTCACACAAGGTCTAGAAAAAGGGGAAGATTATAATTTGCCTCCACTTATTTCAATAGGGATACTTGGAGGATTAATTGTAATTAATCATTAAAGTTCAATTATATCACTTGAAGTTGATGGCAGAAACTAGTCGTGTCCAAAAGAAAATAAATTGATGAAAAGCTTATATTCGCACAAGTATTGAAAAATTTGGAGGATTATAATTTGTTTACAATATTACGCTAACTGTAACAAAAAATTATAAATTAAGATTATGGAAATAAGTTTCTAGATTGATAAAAAACTCAAGATAGATAGAATATAGTAGGATATTATTATTAATTATATCATAGAATAGTGTACCGGTATTCCATCTACATTTTTCAAAAACTTATTCATTATAAGCAAGGTTTGGGAAATAGGAAATATTATAATGCTAGTATTGTTCCAATAACAGATTAGTTGATTAAAAAATTACACTAAAATTGTAAAGAATAATCTTATTAAGTGATTGAATTTTAAAAAAACAAGCTACTTTACACAGAAGCACAAAAGAAATATACATTTTCAAGGCATTTTGGAAAACAAGTTCATTTAAGAGAAAGTTATTGATTAATTAATTATATTACTTGAAATTATTAATTTTGCTCAT
This sequence comes from Nilaparvata lugens, assembly GCF_014356525.2. Lineage (NCBI taxonomy): Eukaryota > Metazoa > Arthropoda > Insecta > Hemiptera > Delphacidae > Nilaparvata > Nilaparvata lugens. Next base: position 6,544,590 of record NC_052510.1, on the reverse strand, counting down.
ACTGCTTGGCATTGGAGTATTTTAGTATACTTCAAGGTAGGTACCTAAAAATAGAGTTAGTCTAGGTACATTGGTATACTTCTAGCTGTTAAACAATAGTAAATAGAATTCATATAAATGGATTAATGGAAGGAGGGAAGAAGCTCATTATAAACTTGAAAACGATAAAAATAAAGAATATTTTATTTATTTTCAATCATTCTATGAATATGTGTCTCTGTCATAAATGGAAAATGTGTCCTATTTTTTATTTTATGATAGTTGAATAATTTTATAAGATTGAGTTTTAAAGCATTTCATGCACATGAATAATGCTAGGTTTAGGGATAAAACTATAGCATGCCTCCTCTGCGATTAAATTAACTCAACAGTAAGTAATTTGATATTTTACTTTATACTAATAGTTATTTAGAATTTAAATATAACAGAATATAAGTAGTTCTTATTTCTCATTGAAAATCTTGAAGCATCATCAATATCTAAACCCATGTCTCGGTTGCAAAAATGCTTGTTAAATTCTAATCTTGATTAAATGCCACGAAAATCAATCAGAGAGGCCTTCTTCTCAAAGAGGCCTTCCCTGATTGGTTCTCGTGGCATTTAATCATGCTTAAGATTTAACAGGCTTTTGTGCAACCCTGCCTATTGTATTTAAAAAAAACACATGAGCTCCATTGAATTTCAATTTATTTTAGTGATATACTAAACTCTACTCTCGATTGGACTCAGATTCATGGATACCTGTAATACGTTCCCATGAAAAATTCAACATTTGAGATCTCTAACTTACTACAAAATTTACGTTCCCATGAATTCAATGGGAAATTCAACATTTGAAATCTCTACTACAAAGTTATGCATTTTTCCAAAACTCCATAATGCTTCCATGCATATAATTTTAAACAAACTCAGTTGTATTTATTTATGACATAGGACTACTGTACTACATAAACTATTCAAATCGAAAAAGACAAAATAATTAATGATGAATAATGATCAAATGATTATGATACAAGGTTTCAATGAAACTACCAAAAAATGCTCTACTATGAAGGATAATGGGAACATTCAGAACAAATATATATGGAACTACAGATGCGATGATATATAGGGTACAACTATTATAATAACATTTAGTGGATAGAAACTTGAAATTATTGGAAAAATAAATAATATGGTATTATTGAATGAAACAATTTATTATGTGGTAGTGAATGCAATTATAAACCTAAAATTATCGATAAAATAATTTATTGAACACAATTCATGAATGAATAAGTGGAATTTGATGCGAGTTGAATTAATGAAGTGGTATGCAATAATAAACCTACAATAAAGCTGCGTTTACACCAAAGCTATTAACAAAATGTTTATTTTTTCCGTCCTTATAGATTGTATTAGATTGAACGGAGCTTGAGGAACACATATATGTTCATCATGTGTATGATAAGTTATGTTCAATCTAAAGGTGCGTACAGATATACGCGCCGTGAACAAGAGCAATTCACTTTTAATCAGCTGACTATATCTATATATGAGGGTTAAGTGTAAGAGAGGGCCGACTGCGCCCCAACTTCGCCCTCCCAGGTATAAAATAAAGGCAGTAATTCTATTCTATTCTATTCTGTATTTTTACAAAAACGGTAAGATACAGATATAAAAAGCTTGGCATCAGCTGATTAAAAGTGAATTGCTCATGTTCGCGGCGCGTAAATCTGTACGCACCTTAATAGAATCTATAAGGACGGAGAAATAAACTTTTTGTTAATAACTTTGGTGTAAACGCAGCTTTAGGCTATTGATAAAATAAAATATTGAACACAATCCATGAATAAATATAGGTGGTATTGATTGTGAATCGATTTAATGCTGGTAGGAGATATGAAAAACATTCAACTAATTATTTGCTGTATGACTTACCACAGTAATAGTACCTTATCCTAGGGATGCCTAATGTGGAAACACAACAATACAACTAGTATAATAACAATAGCATACATCATAACAACATTGAGCAATGTTAAAGGATATAGGCTAAGCTTCTAGGATAATAATTCTCACAAAAAGGGGCAGACTCTATGAAAATTCAATCATTTCATGTGTAGGCCTACTTGGAGTGTTGTTGCATTAATAGTAGTTGTGTGCATGTGGAAACTAATTGAGGCATATTTTTGTTGATTAAATTATTTCTATGATTTATTGCAATATTATGGTTTTGATTTATCTGTTAGTTTGTAGTTTATTTACATATTCATTCATAATTTTATCAACCGTTTTGGTTGTCAGCCATATTTTAATTACTTTTTCGGAGATATAACAATACTTATCAAGGTTAGAATTTTGTTGAGAGTGATGTTGTGGTAGGTACTTTTCCATAATAAAAACACAAATTTGAATTGTGTTTTATTAAAAAATGGTTGACAATTTCAATTATTTGTGTTTTCAATTAGGTCTTTTCAATAGGTCTTTTTTCTCTCATTATTCAAATGGAAGCTATCAATAAACTCTTTAATTGAGATCAATTTCCTACTTAAAAACCTCTTAAAGTCAACTCAGACAAGTAAAGTCTGAAGTCTTATTCAACATAATCAACAAATCTTGACATATTATCAAGTCATGATTATTATTATATCGCCCATTATAAATACATTGATAAGTGAAAACACAAATTTAAATTGTCAACCACTTTTTTAATAAAATTAAAATTAAATTTGTGTTTTCACTTATCAATGTATTTATAATATGCGATATAATAATAATCATGTCTTGATAATATGTCAAGATTTGTTGAATATGTTGAATAATAATTCAGACTTTACTTGTCAGAGTTGACTTCAAGAGGTTCAAGCATGAAATTTATCTCAATTGAAGAGTTTATTGATAACTTCCATTTGAATAATGATAGAAAATACTAATTTTCCAAGATACCGAGCTATTATGTCTTAGAACCGCATAAAGAAGGGTTTATGAATAAAGAATTTGTGCAACTAGTGCGCAAAGTGACAGTTTGCTGCACCGAAAGAAACGTTCACGCATGAGCCGTAGGCGAGGGCGGAATGGTTTCTTGAGTGCAGCTGAGGAACTTTGCTCACGTATTTCACATTAAATTTTTCCTACAGTTACCATTGAATATGAGAGGTGGTTGATTATGGGTAAAAACCATAAAATGTTTGTCTTTATAATTTTGTTATTAATAACAACTTTAATTTATTTTAAACTTGATAATCCAATTGAAAATTAATAATCGATAATTTATTTAAATTGATCCAATAAATTTATAAATTTGAGTAAATCCTTATTTCGAAATAATTTTTCAACCAATCAATTTATGAATGAAAGAATATTATTTGAAATAATGAATAATTAATAATATTCAAAATGTATAATTCAATGAGTTCTCATTTTTATTTATTTGAAAATCAGAAAAAATATAGATAGAACAAATTTGCATTCAAAATACACGCCAACAATGTCAACAGCTGATTGGGATGGCTGCAAGATAATACGCAAAGTATTAAGAGTACGCAAAGTTATACTTTGCGCACTAGAGCGGAACTCTTTGCGTTCTGTAATCAGTGCAGGAATGGTCACTTTTCAAGGAAACTGTAGGAAAAAATATTTGTCATGTTAATGGGATCTCCCTATGATGCGTTTTTGTTGAGTGTGATGCCCACATGAGCTCTAGGCTTGTGCGTGAGTAATAAGACGGATGAAGATGAGAGATGAGTGGACCTTTTGATTCTAATAATTTGTCGATTAGGCTGTTTGTAATTTATTTTGAAGTGATAAACATTGAATATCGAAATTTTATATCTTATTTAGAAAATTATCATCATAGACACGGCTTTAGGACACTTATCAAATCCAATTGAACATTGAATCCATATTATCTAGGCCTATCTAATATATTTGTTATTTTGTAAGAAGCGCTCGTTTGTGAAATAAATGAAATGATTGATTGATTATCTATAATTGTGATAGTTTATTAGATTTAATGGGTGTCCTAGAAAGCAGGCTTCACAAGAATTAATTTCAGAAAAGCTTGGTTTGTTAGAATAAAAATAATGTCCCTTACTCATGATTCACTTGACTTTGGATGGGATATGGAACAGTTGTAAGAAACATTATTATGTTTTATGTATTCACTTTTTATCAATTATATCCTCATGATAGACTTAACTCTGAAATTAGGTTCCATTACTGAGTCACGTTTTCATGATTATAATTTATTATTTATTAATGAATAGATTCAATGAATCTATTAAAATCTCAACTCTTACTTGGCAAACAGTCTACGTACTTTATTATTTTCTTTAATCTACAAAATGCAAAACATTCACTCAATTTAAGCAGAATTTACGCGACAAATGTATAATTTACACTAACAAGTTAGTTTCAAAAATATAATATTTTACGAATTTTAAACAAAAATTATTTAAGTTTGCAAACAATTTACAGGAATTTTAGCTCAAGAGTTATTATACGATACTACAGATAATGGGATAGTCTCCAACAAAATGCATTTATAATTACCATAGCACAACACAAAAAACTATGGCTCAAGACAGTATATTACAGGTTATTTACACTTATTGGTGATTAATTATACATAGAGTCGTTTACATTTCAAGATTTAAGATAAATTTACATTAGTCTCATCACAAATATTTTTTTGGTATCAGGTAGCTGCCTAGGTCTATTCTACTTTTTGAAACAAGTAACTACATTTAGATTGGAAGAATACAATATGATATTGTAAAACTGTTATGATGAAGAACTTAATGAGTTGAATTTTATATATTATTGCTTGATTGCTTGATATATTAAGAGCGGTGAACAATAATCAGAAAACAACAACATCTTTAAAATTATAATATTACTATTAATTTGTGATGTCACACCTTCATGCTTTAACCATAGAATAAAACTATCTTCATTCATTATTCTTCAATCTTTATTCAAACTTTAAGTTTTACAATCGTATGAGTTTTCTCTGCTTTAAATCTTTATGGAGATATTAATAATTTAGTAGAGATCATAAAATCTATTCGCAATGAACATGAGGCTCATTTGATTGCCATAGTCAATCCATCGTTCATGGTGACATCTGGGTAGACCATCAAATTTGTTGAAATATGTATAAAAAGATTCAAAATTCAAATGGAGTCCACTTCGAGTATTGAAAATATCAATGAAAATTTTCAAAGATCTTTGAAATTAAAAAAGAGTCCACTTCGAGTATTGAAAATATCAATAAAAAGTTTCAAAAACCTAGTAAATACCCTAAAAACTTCGAAAACTTTTGAGAATTATGGCAAATGATGGATTATTAAATTAATCTACTAATTAGATCTGTATGGTGTAAGACTAATGCATGAATTAGTTACCTATTTGTATTGTGAAACAATCAATATTTGCCCACTATCATTAACAGTATTATTATTCTTATGGTGTGCACTGTGGAGAGTGTGGAGGTACATAATTCACACTTAAAATTACAATTATCACAATAACTCAAATAAAATACACTGTGATATCAACACACTAGCAGGTGCTGTAGGTATCTACTATGATAAATGTTTGTTTCTCAAAATTTTTGTAGATTTTGAATTTATCAATTTCTTATTTAGTTTGTCATCTTTTTATTCAGTTACCTATTTAATTCTCAACTAGTATACTGTGAGAAGATGCAACTACATTTACGTGTATCGTAGAACTTTGTATCTCAATAGTCTTTTTATGATTCCGAATTTAGTTTGATTATAATGTCCCTATCCATTTGTTGAGAACCCTATCACTAAATGTTCCTTAATTTCTCTTTCAACTTCTAATTTTTTTGAATCATGGATTTGAAATGTTGTTTTTTAATAGTTTACCGTGCACTGTGCAAGTGTGGATGAGAATACTTCAGACAAGTGTGATAAAAATACAAATGTATGAAATATCAATCTTAAATATTTTGAATGCTAGTTTTCAAGTTTTTTCATCGTAACCGATTTTTGATATCACTTTTCTACAGTTCTAAATGTTATTCTTGCGGGTATTATTTATAATTTAGGTTATTGGCATTCACATAATTATTGTTACTGTATTGAAGATAAACCCTATGATTCATTCATCTTTCAATAATGAAGGCAAATGAATTGACAATGTTAGATTGCATTTTAAAAATGCTCTGGCCGTCTCATATAGACACATCTGTATTCACGAGACTAACGTAAAATGAATAAGATTTTGTCAGTTCCCTGTGCTTTAATTCATTCTACCTTGTTATATAGAACTTCCACAACATCTTTGTGTCTACTGTGAACGTTATCTAATTTATTTTTGAGTTTGTACTATTTTTTTTCAACTTGAATTTCAAATGCCTACCTTCTGATTCCAAAAAAAGCCTCTTTTTTCAAATTCATTCTTTTCAAATAGCTAAAGTAAGCCCTTATGAAACTTATCAGATTTATTCTTCAGTTTATGAATTGTGTATTGTAGTATTTATCATTTTGTTCATTTAGTATTATTTTATCATAGTAGATTTATCAAATTATCTTCGAAAACTTTAGGAAACCTATCAAATTTATTCATCAGTTTATGCATCGTGCATGGTAGAACCCAAGGTACCTAGAATACATTCTAGGTACATTGGTAGTACCTATTTGTCATCTTGTTTATTCAGTATTTATCATAGTATATCTTTAGGAATCCTACATAATTTATTCATGAATTCAAGGATTGTGTTTAGTAGTATTTATCATAGAATATAGTAGTATTTATCAAATTCTCTCATATTTATCACTCAGATTTAGGAACGTTTTATATATTTTATGAAATGGGAAGGCGTTTATTTATGATTTATTCCACCTTGTAACTGCCTGTTGATTAGTGCAGTTAGTATTGAGTATATGTATTTTAGTATTTATCATCTTGATTATTCAATGCTATAATCTCACCCTCAGATTTAGAAACGTTTTTTATATATTTTATGAAATAGAAGGCTTATTGATTGATGTTTCCTCACCTTGTAACTGCCTGTTGATTAGTGCAGTTATGCCTGGCCCATCCCCAGACTTCTTCACAATCAGCATTGGCTTGTCTTCAGCATCGTCCAATCCATTGGCAAGATGGCCGTTCTGACTGTTAGCCGCCGTCATTGTTTCGCTCACCTGTTACGAAAATAAAATTCAAAATTTGTTTATTTGCAGAAACCCTTGAGGACATCAAGGGCATTACACAAGTCAAGAATACAAAATTAACAAAATATTTAAACATTCAAGCAACAGAGTCTCACTATTAACTAATAAGAAATCCAAATAACAATCAATAACAGTCTCAATACATTAAACAGATTACTGGTGGTAACTACAGTAAATTTATGATCAATTGTCATGGAAAATATTCATAGAACACACACTTTCATAATACTCTTCCAATGTATAGAACACATTCTTTAATAGGAATCTTTTGATAATTTTTGAAAATACATTCAATGACAAACTTTGCATTTGTGTTACATAAATGTTCAAACATTGCAATTCCAAAGTTTTATTAAAAAAGTCGAAAGCGTAGTTCGAAAATCAACTTCAAGCACATAGAAAAAATCCTAAAAATAAAAATTTTGAAAAATTGCATTTTCAAAGATTTATAAAGAAATCGAGAGTGTAGTTTGAAAATTAAATTTCATCACATTGAAACTATCTCAGAAATAAATGTTTAAAAATAGAATTTTTAAAGTTTTACAAGAAACTCGAGAGTGTAGTTAACTTCGAACACATAGAAAGTTGATGGTTTCTTGATGCATTCTGAGCAGCTATGTGTTAACACACTTTTTGCTATTTAAACACGACATGCAGTCAAATATTAAGTAAATAATTAAAAACTTTTACTTACTGGCTGAAGTACTTTCAGGTCGGCACCGTTGAAAATGATCGCTAGACGGTCGAAAGTACTTCAGTCAGTAAGTAAAAGTTTTCAATTAGTTACTTAAATATTTGACTGCATATCGTATTTAAATACATAGAAAGTGGTTGAATTTATTGAAACATTTCGTTGCGAATTTCAGAAAGTAAAATATTGTACTAATAAAAGAAACTCCAAAACAAATGGAAAATTTTCCAAGTCAATTGGAATATTTCATTGTGAATGTAAGGAAGGTAATTTGTGAATTCGAGCTCTAAAGTAATTAGGAATATGTTAAGCACTTGGAAGGACAATCAATAAACAATATGTGCAACGTTCATGTTAATACAGTGTTAATTCAATAGTTAGGTCTTAAGAGAGCCAATTTCACCGAAAAATATATAGGTTTAAAAGTGAACTATATTACACTGACTTAAATATGCTGTTTGGAGAATATTGTGATTCAAATTTGAAAGATGGTTGATATATTATCTACAAATACAGTAATGGTGATAGCTGAGAACTCCGCTTTAATTCCACTCAAAAAAAAGGTTCGAAAATCTACCTGCTCTATTACAATGACTTGAATATGCTGTTTACACAATAATGCAATCATAATATTTCAAAATAGTTGATAGGCTAGCTTATCTGCAAGTACGGTACAGTAATGCATGGCAAGTTAATGAGCCAAATATTTTAATATTGAAGCACTCATCAATAACAATTATAATTGGAATTTCAATGCAAAATAAATTAGTTTTAACAATATTATTTATATTTTTAATTTATTTCAGGTGCCTGCCTGTTTCTCAAGATGGGGTCAAATGAGTTGGAAGAAGAACTGATTTTTGATCTGATGAGAAATATATCGTGATGTTGATGCAAAAATGTGGTCAATATTGATTGTGAGTACTCTTATAAATCTCATTATATTTTATATAATTTTATAATATATAATAGAATAATATTTATTATTTATTTATTATGTTGCAAAGGCTACTTTCTAGAAGTATTTTAAGCCTATGTGATGATGAGTTATCTATTTATATAAAAGCGAAATGGCACTCACTCACTGACTGACTGACTCACTCACTCACTCGCAGAACTAAAAATCTACCGGACCAAAAACGTTCAAATTTAGTAGGTATATTCAGTTGGCCCTTTAGAGGCGCACTAAGAAATCTTTTGGCAATATTTCAACTATAAGGATGGTTTTTAAGGGTTTAAAGTTCGTCTTTTAGCATGTATATTCTTCTTATTCTCTTTAATTATGATTGGAAAATGTCCATACCATATGTTAATATAGAACTATAATCTAGAGAGAGTACCTCTTCGAAACAGTTGTTAACTGGTGACTAAATTAATAATTTTGTCAGGTTGGCATTAAGTTGAGTTGACTTTGTTAGGTTGGCACTAAGTTGAAGATTGAAATGCATTTATCGCGGAAAAATCGATTGGGCACTGCTACTTCAATCAGAGCTATTCCTGGAAATATTATATTACTAGCCGTCAGGCTCGCTTCGCTCGCCATCCGTTTAGCCAGACGTTTGGTCTGGACCCCCGACTGGATCGTCCTAACATATAATAAAAATGCTCAAATGAAAAATGCAGGCGAGCGAAGCGAGCCTGCTGATCTCATTCTTGGTCGATCCAGTTGGGGGTCCAGGGGGCGGAGCCCCCTGGCTAGACGGATATGGCGAGCGAAGCGAGCCTGACGGCTAGTATAATTATAATTACATCATATTATATAATATAATTTCATAATCACTTCAGACAACTCTGTATCATTGCAAGAAGTACAAAAGGTAGGTACGAGTTTCTAAATTTATAATTCATCAATCTCTGTTGGATAAGGCATGGAACCACAATAAGATAGTATTTGAAATAATATTTAGGCATGTATTGGTATATGAGTATAAAATTGAACACATTATTGCCAAAAACGTCTTCCATTCATGAATTAAGCTTCACGATTATTTTGACAGTGTAAAATTGGATGGATTAATATGAGGAATTTACAGTGTATAACTAGTTTTTTTAGATGGGTTATAGACGTAGGTATAGGGCGTATAGTTATATGGCGTATGGGTTATAGGTTATGGTTTTTCCGTTTAGATGGGTTACAATGAGAAATTTACAGAGTATTACTAGTTTTTCTTGAGGCACATGTAGATTGTATATAATGAGATAAATATTGAGCGGTCTAATGAGAAAGTTGAGTAAATCTGGGTCTCTAATATTCCAGTATATTGGTATATCTAGGTCTTCGACCAATAAAATGGATGCAAAATTTATTTACAGTAGCATAGCCACCTTTATTAGAGGGGTCTATGACAGTAGTCTAATAGCGTGAAATAAATTCATACCATACTTATAACTAATATTTATACTATACTTACAACTAATTAAACTAATAGTTAGGCTACTATAAGTGATTAGAGCAGTTCCTCTTAGTAAGAGATTAGAAGAAGCAGAATGAAAAATTTCTAACTACAATAAATGAAACGTATAATCATGCATGAGGTTATTTTAAAATATTGTGAAGTTATAAAGCGTGTATATACAGGAAGCACAAGCGAAGACTTGATTAATAAGTAAACTATGCTCTATAAAAAAACTGAAATTTCCCAGTAAATTGGAGGAAAAGAAGTTTGAATATCCAAGCAAATATGAAAAGAAATTGATTATGTATGAGAACTAGATTTTTTATTTGATAAATATTCAGATCAAGATTGTGTTTCTTCCTAGATTAGGCAAATTGTAGGCTTGATAGAAATATTTCTGGATGTATTAGGTGTACGTATCTTGTCTAATAAGGTAAATATAGTACATTATAGAGGCTTGATAACAAAAGGTTTAGTTTATATGAGTCTAATGTTTCAGTATATCTAGGTATATACGACAAATAAAATAACCAACTTTATAAAATGTTCATCAAGAAGTAGTTTTTCCTAGTAACCAAGGTTTTAACTTGAATTGAGTGCATCTTAATACTGTTTCTTGTCTGTGTATATGGTAGTCTGGAACTCCATATTTTTTTCTAATATTGACCAAAAACTCAGAATTTAATGATATTTCATATCCCCGATAGAAAATAATAGGTCTACCATAATTCAAGTTCACCCATAGATTATGTAGGCAACTGTAAACTCTGCTAAATATGATTTTATTTATACCCTCCTGTGTTAGTTGTAAACTATGCTACTGTTCTAGAACTATGACTAAATTCATCTAAAATATCAGTGTAGCTATCAGTTAAATCTACATAATTACAGATGGGTGTGTATTCAATTTCACCAGTATGAACTGTGAGTAATTCTCTAAAGATTACAACTTTGAAGATCACAACCAATTTTTACAATTACAATAATACACTACTTTTTGTCTATTTCTCTACTTCAAAAGAAGTGCTCCCACTAAACTGGATTAGTCCAGTATTTCCATACTGGAGTATTTCCATAATACTAGTATTGGAAAATTGTGATGCTGCTATTCTTACTGATCGAGTATTTTCATCATTTGATAGTTGTGATGCCACTAAGATATTTTTATACTAAGGAATATTAGTACCTATCTGCATTCTTCAAGAAATTAAATATTATATCGATTTCTCAAACATTGAGCCCGTATCCATCGTTAGCTATTTTTCATGCTAACCAGACATCAATAATTATTTTAATAATTTTTACTAAACTAAAATTCCAAAGTTAGATGCTGTGAACTTTCAGCAATTAATTATTTTATCATGTATTTAAGTTGAAATTAACATTGACCAGTGATATTTACAAGACATTGGAATTAATTGTGTATGATTATGAAGTTTGCAGATTTCTGTGTGAAATACACCTTCACTAACTAGATCTTCCGATATTATATTACATGGTTTGGTTAAATGCTGTAAACTTACAACAATTAACTATTTTAACATGTATTCGAATTGAAATTAACATTGACCAGTGATATTTACAAGACAGTGGAATTAGTTGTGTATGATTATGAAGTTTGCAGTTTTCTGTGTGAAATACACATTTGCTAACTAGATCTTCCGATATTATATTACATGGTTTGGTTAAATGCTGTAAACTTTCAAAAATTAACTATTTTAACATGTATTCGAATTGAAATTAACATTGACCAGTGATATTTACAAGACAGTGGAATTAGTTGTGTATGATTATGAAGTTTGCAGTTTTCTGTGTGAAATACACATTTGCTAACTAGATCTTCCGATATTATATTACATTTTTAGTCTAAGACCCGGTTGCACAAACGCCTGTTAAATTTTAATCATGATTAAATCTCACAAGAACTTATTAGAGAAGGGTTCTCTGTGAAGTAAACGTTTCTGATTGGTTCTCGTTGCATTTAATCAGGATTTAAAGTTGACATAATCTGATTGGTTCTACCTAATCAGGATTAAAATATAAGAAACTTTTGTGTAACCGGGTTTTAGATTATAATATTATGATTTTGATGATTTTTGCAGCACATTCACAATGGCAAACACAACTTAATGGTAAAATGCAATAACATTCGCATGAGCATTACCCAATCTCTTGAGTTTGGTGTGTGATTCTTCCAATTTTTACAATTTCTTCGTTTATCATCCTTAATGCTTTTGCCCATTTTTTGCTCTGACGACTGCAATAGAAAAAAGGAGATTGGAGATTCTCTTAGCTCAAGCAGAATAAATCTGTGAGAATATTATCTATTTACCCTTATAATAAATCTTTGAAAGTGTAACATCGGTAATCATTTAAAAATATGTTATTATTAAAAAAAAAACAGATTTTATCTAGAACAAATCTGTTATATGAATAATGGCTTACATGATAATTATTTTAATATTGTAACAGACACAGTTAAATGAGGATAACTTTATTAAAAATAATGATTTGGTTTAACCAACGTTTCAAAAATAATGATTATGTCTGTTCAAAAAATGTTTTGACTGTTTCAAGTCTGTATTAATTGTAGAGGAAAATTTGTTCCATCGTGAAATTGTTATTTTCTGCGAGGAAAATCTCTCCTAAATAGTGACTTTTTTAATAATACAGTACTTCATCAAATAGTTTTCTCTCATAACAGAACAAAATAAATAATAGAACATTTATAATGTTGGAAAGGGCAAATAATCCTTGTCACTTGAATGAGAGAAATCATTTTGTAATGTAGCAGTTGTTGAAATTAAGTGGAGGATATTTTTGTCGGTACAGTACTTAAAATTAGAAGAATTTGGACATGAAATTTATCATGATGCATATTGAGATGCTTAAGAATAATTATTCTAGATCAAAATTAGTATTCATTTTGCATGCTAACAAATTCATATATGCTACAAAAATTCATAATTCGTTTTCATTTGAGGCGTGATCAAGAACAATATTCATTATTTTACGAATTTATCATATTCTTGAGATCTGAGAATAATTAAAAAATTGAGTAAGTGCATTGAATCAAAGCATATTATGTGTTAATATTTTTAAGTAGTTCTCCAAAATGCAATAGATATCATTATCATGGAAAGAGGTCCACTTTATCAAATTAGTGATGATGATGATAATTTAATGTCATTGATTATTCAATATAAGATACATGCATCTTGAATAATATTATGATTTTTCACCTCAAATAATTATGTCATTCATACTATACAATAATTTGATATTGAATTTGTTTCATGAACAATATTTTAATGTGACATTCAAGCAATAAATTGATAATGTACCATAGCTACAGTATTATTAATATAAATAAATCAATAAAAAATAAATGCAATACTGCATTCAGGGATGAAGAATTCTTCAAAAAGTGAATATAATTAATATAGTAGTGACAAATATTTTTTATAAACAACCAATAAACTTATGCTACAAAAAAATGCAACATTTAAGCTAATATAAGTGTTGCCTGTGTCTTCTAAATGGAAGCAACTTATACTAAGTTCAAGTCAACTAAGTAACCTCAGTTCAAGTTCAAGCATCAAGTTTTAAGCTTCGAAACAAGGTAGATGATCTAAGTATTAAGTGGCTTGGATGCTAAAGCCAAGTTGTAATGCACCAGACCTGAGAATTACTATTATTAGATGGACTAGCAACATCAACAGCCATCTGCAAACATTTTACAACATTTTATCTATACATTTTCATAAAATAGTACACTAAAATTGTTACACAAAATAATTTCAACTAGTTGTAAATATTCTACAGGGTTTTCATTATTATTAGTGCTATAACATCTCGGTTCCTATGTGCGATTTAATGTATTGTCTATTGCTATATTTTTGGATGTTTATTGATTCAACAATTAATTTTCAATTATTATTAAACGGAAATCCAAATTAAATGCTGTAATTCACCCCGAAGACTTCTGCTACTGCAAATATTGACAACAGGCGAACAGCTGGAAATTATTTCTATATTATGTAGAATTTATTTTTCCCCATTAATACAGTACCTATAATGCAATCAGAGGAATACTGAGTAAACATTAATAGAAAACGCAAGATGAAATTACAATAAATTACTTGAAATATTGCATAAATATTGAAAGTCCAAGGACCATGGATCAAAAATGTATAATGCAAGTTTCACTTGTGTAGTAGAGAAGTTGATATTGTGATAATTATTCATATTGGATGAAAAAGACTAAGAAATTGTCAAAAACCACAGATTTATTGATACTTAGAAAGGCCGGTTTCGGTTATTACACCATTGCCAATCTCTGATGAACTCTCAGTTCTAAGTATCAATAAATCTGTGATTTTTGACAATTTTTTAGTCTCTTTCATTCAATATAATGCAAGTAATTTTTAAATTAATTAGTTGGCCTGATTCATAACCTATCATTCTGCATAGGCTATCCAATAAGATCGGCTCATTTTTCCTGTTTACTTATTTTATGAGAAAAAAATGTTAAAAAACTTATTTTAATCGTTTGACCCTATCACGACGTTTAATAAATTTATTAGAAGAAACTGACTACCTATATAAAAAATTAAACAACTTGAAGAAAAAATATAAATATAATGTCAACAACTATAGTTGAAACATCGATAAACCTAATTTTATAAATTCATTCACCTATTTTAACGGAAGCTATTTAAATTTGCACACTACACTAGCACTTTATGTTCCTCTGATTTTAATTTTCAACTTGTTCACAGATTTGGATTTCCAACTCTAATCTTCACTACACTATTAATTATCAATACAAGGGTTCATCTTCACTTTGTTCTGCACAACATCTATATTAATTCAATCAAATTATTCCAAAATCTTATCATACAATATTCATTAACACATTCTACATTTATTGAAATCGATATGCATAACCCACATGCAAAATCATCTCATTCACAGTTTCAAACTTCAAATAACCTTTTCCATGCTATTCCAAGCACTTAGGATAATACAGTAATTAAGGGATTCAGGATGAAATCTTCATTTATTATACTTTTTCTAGCCTTTCATACAATATTCACACAGTTGAAAAAAATTCTACTTGGGATATTTCATGCCAAGTAAAACTTCGAGCAGTCAGGATGATAAATTGAATCACTTTTCGCTATTAGAAAAACGACTAGCAGTCAGATATTATACAATAAATGAATATTAATCACTCACTGTGATTGATTAATTCACTCATGTTGATTAATCACTGTGAGTGATTAACTTATTTATTGTAAAATATCTGACTGCTACTCGTTTTTTCTAATAGCAAAAAGTGATTTGATAATAAGCTGTTCGTGATGGAAAATAACATTGAAGGAAATATTGAATAATTGTTTTTTCAACATTTTTTAATTATATTATTTCTACATGATTATCAGGTACCGGTACTTATAATAAAATACACTGTTCACTAATTTTTTTTAGGAATTTCCTCCAAACTTGAAGGTCTTCAG
Organism: Nilaparvata lugens; assembly: GCF_014356525.2. Lineage (NCBI taxonomy): Eukaryota > Metazoa > Arthropoda > Insecta > Hemiptera > Delphacidae > Nilaparvata > Nilaparvata lugens. The sequence continues at coordinate 6,528,794 of NC_052510.1, read as the reverse complement.
TCAACATGCTATCCAACCTTTATTAATGAGAATGCACTTTTTAATCTTTTATCATTCATTTTACCATTCATGCCATCTCACAACTATATTTTTACAACATTTTTATTAATTTTGAGTGATTTCTAAATTTACCTGCATCAATTTTTTGACCACATCTCTGCCGAGAATATGATCGAACACAGCCTGAAGGAATTGATCGGTTATTATCGATAGTTTTAACTTGTCTCTATGCCAGAGTAGTATCCTAGATTCTTCCATGGCTGTAACTGAGACCTGCAACAAAAATTATTCAATTAGAAACTTTTTAAACTCAAGCTGCACCAAAGTTATTAACAAAATGTTTATTTCTCCGTCCTTATGATTCTATTAGATTGAACATAACTTATTATACACATGATGAACATAATATGTGTTTGTCAAGTTCCATTCAATCTAATATCAATCAATCAATCAATTTTTATTCCAATCGACACAATACAATATACATAAAAGAAAATCAAAACACAAAAAAATCACAATCAAAAATAAATTTTCAATGAAATACAAAAACAGGCTTCATGGCGGGGTGTGCTGAAAAGGAAGAAAGGAGGAAAAACCTAGCCAACTATGGTTTCCCATGTAATAGGCAGGTATAGGGTATAAAAGTAAGGAGAAGAAAAAGGGAAGTATTGGAGAAGAAAGTAGGAAAAAAGAGAAAAAAATGTGCAAAAATTGAAGCGAGTCCACTTTCAACAAATGTATCCAAAAGAATGTTGATATTCATTCGTCGATATGCAAGGAAAAGTTACTGCTATGTATGTCCAGGCTTTTATTCCTAGTTTAGTTTTTCTACTAATCTTAGAGTCTATGAGGAAGTTGGTCCGGAATAAGGTTTATTATTTAATGCCTATATGGATCAACTGTTTCCTTAAACATTCAATATTGGTGTGATATGTGACATATCTATTTGCAATGGGCCTTAAATGGTAATTATTTATAATTGAATTTGAAGTGCGAGGAAAAAGGGATTTATATTTTATCAAGTATTCAATTACCTACGGTTTTAATATATAATTGTCATATTGTCATTACCTTAAAGGGTACAATCAAGGTCTGTTTAGAATAATTTTAATTATTAGTTTTTGGGCCACGAATAATTCCTCAATATGACAGTTGAAACATCCCCCCCAATTTAACTAGAATTGATTTAACTAGAGCATGATATACCATTTCTTAATTTTCCTAATTTAGAATTTTATTTATCTGAGAGAATTTGTAAGATAAATATCTAATTCTTCTACAGACGGACTTAATATGTACATCCCACTTTAGATGATCATCTATTATGATACCCAAGTATTTAATATTATTGAATTTTTGTTGTGGGACAATCACAAATACCTAGGTTTGAATAGAATCTATAAGGACAGAAAAATAGACATTTTGTTAATAACTTTGGTGTAAACGCAGCTTTAGTTCAGGATGTCAACTGTGATTGATGTCCAGTAGTGGTTTTAGTATAAAATCAACTTGAAAATGTATAAATTTAACATAGCCTATACAATGTTTTTTAGATGTGAATGCTTTTCGATTTCATTAATTTTTAAAAAGTAGGTTTTGTTAACATTTCATGAAATGTTTATTTCTGCTGTAAAGAAAGTAGGAACCAATGTTAGGTACCTTCTGTGACAACCGCCAATTGCAACCCACATCCCCACACGAACAAAATCAATTTATCTTGAGTCATCTTATCAGAAACACGTGCACTCTACCATCTGATTAGTATGCAAATTGGCTGTGAAGCAAGATTCACTTCAAATTGACAGCATCCCTCATGACTAACACCAATGCTTCTCATTCAACTAATGCTGACACATTTAAATGAATTGGCTTTGACGAGATTCACATTCAACTGTCATCATTCCTCATGAAAAACATTGATGCTTCTCATTCAACTAATACTGACAGTGAATAGGCCCTGGTAAGATTCACTTACTACTGTCAGCATCCATGATAGTTAAAATCAATGCTTCTCGTACAAATAATGCTGACTGCTTCAAGTGAACAATGCTGCAGTGCAGAACTCATGTTATTTGCTCACACTTTATGAGAAACGCTTGAGCTATTTTTAGATTATGTTTAGAGCATAGAGAAAAGATAGCATAACAAGATATCCCATGGTATAGATCGTTCATATTCCAAATTTGAAGCCAATTTTTTGTTAACTCAAGCCGATTACTATCGACTATTGTCTCTACTGTCTATTATTACTGTTTTGTTGGGGTGAGAGTGTAAGAACGGCACAGTATGACACACTACCAGTGTCACATAGGCTCAAGAATAAGAACTACTAGGACTATCGGATTCAGTTAACATTGAAATCTGTAACATAAACACCCTATACCATGCGATATCTTCTTAAGCTATCTTTTCTCTATGGTTTAGAGTGTGTGTACCGGTACCCAGAAAGCGGTCAGGCGGTCAGAGTTCTAGCGGTCTTTGAAGGGTATATATGGATATCTATGTCCATAAGGGCTATTAGCCTGTTCCTCCATTTTCAGTCATTTTATGATTTTGTATTTTATTATTTTTTATTGGAGTGATCCGTGGTCTAGTGGATAGAGTGCTTGCGTAGCAGCATAGAGATCCCGGGTTCAAACCCTCTCATTACCAGACAGTTCTTTAACCAGATCACTCCTGTGCTATCGGATGGGCAAGTTAAATTGTCGGCCCCGGCTGAAGTATGACAGATTGACAGTCATAAGGCCCATTGACGGCTCAAATTCAGGCGGTGGGACCTTCCCGCAAGGGACTCCCCACCAACAAAAGCCATAAGAATTTACTTTTGAATAAATAAATATATCCTCTTAAGACCGCTCTGACCGCTAAATACTCTCGCTGAACCCTCTAGAGTATGATCACACACTATGGCCGGTTTCCGAGCTCGGGATTTAGCTGAGTTCTAGAATTTAAACAGCTGGAGTCACAAAATTGACTTTTCAAAACGGGGCGTTGTCGCAGCTTTTATTTTCTCATTTCTATAATTGGAAACGTTTTTCCTTGACGAAATTGAACATTCCTAAATAATTCAAAATAGCTGAAACTTTACACTATTTTTTTCTTTATTTTATTTTGTGTTAAATTTTCTAGTTTTTCGAAATTTAATTCAAACGTGACTATGACAATGACTACGACTACGCCCCGTTTCGGGAAACCAATTCTCTGACTCCAGCTGTTTAAAGTCTAGAACTTAGCCAAATCCCGAGCTCGGAAACCGGCCCATACGTTGAGGATCAACGAAAGTAAGAATTGGAGACTGCTTCAAAAATGTAAACACATTACCTGGAAGTATTCATCAGTTGAGACACCAAACCATTCGGGTGAATCGAGGAACTGATGTGGAAAAACTATGTGCAGTGCTCTCCCGTTTTGAGATACTACTAATCTGAAAAGCAAGAAAAATGATTTTACTAGAAGAATATCATCAAGACAAAAAATAGTTGCATTCAAATATCTGCTAAAGTTTAATTAGAGGTACGGTAGCTAGAACTCAACTATTCAATCCTTAAAATAGAATAGAATAGACTGCCTTTATTTTTGACCTAGGAGGGCGAAGTTAGGGCGCAGTCGGCCCTCTCTTTTATAACAGTAGTTTTCATTTTCTCATTTCTATAATTGGAAATGTTTCTCCTTGAGGAAATTAAACATTCCTAGATAATTCAAAATGGCTTATAGAATAGTAAACAATAGAAAAACGTTTACTAAACTGGTGAACAAGAAAAATAATTTCATTAAAAGAAATATCAAGACAGAAAATAGTCACATTCTATAAGCCAAAGTTTGATTAGAGGTATCATAACGTTAACTGTTCCATCTGTAGAATAGAATAGAATAGAGCAAACCAAGGTACCTAGAAAACATTGTATCCAAGGTTACAATAGAAGAATCGTTGTATTCTATGTACAACAATGTATTCTAGGTACATTGGAAGAAACGTTTATTGAACGAAAACAAGATACCTTAGTTGGTTGGCCACCAACGGTTAAACATGCATGTTATGCTTGCTTATCATGCACATACACATGTTCATATGCATGTTCATCAACAGCGAGAGGCTTCTAACAAGAAATAAACAACCAATAACAATTAATAAACCACTGGAAAATTGGAAATTATGATGATTAAATAATAATTCAACCTCAAATAGAGCAGCGAAGAAAAACTAGACAAAAAAGAGCTGTTCATCAACAGCGAGAGGCTTCTAACAAGAAATAAACAACCAATAACAATAAATAAACCACCTAAAAATTACAAATTATAATGATTAAATAATAATTCAACCTCAAATAGAGCAGCGAAGAAAAACTAGACACAAAAGAATCTGAGATACAAAAACCTAACCTAGACACAAAAGAATCTGAGATACAAAAACCTAACCTCGAAAAATATTGCTCTAAGCGTTTCGATGTGATCACAGCTGTGATGACACAACAATGTATATTGACTGTTTACCATTCTTGTTCAATCGTTAGTGGCCAGCCTTAAAAATCCTTGAGGGAATTCATGGAATGCTCGATGATATAAATTCATATAGTGAGGTTCACATCATAATTGCAGTGAAGGAAGATAGGAGAAAACCGTTGCCGATCCTCTGTCTTGTCGATCCATTCTATAAACGGTAGCTGATACAGGTTTATTGATGTAATATTTAAGCTGCGTACACATATACGCGCTTCCAACCCGCACCGAGCACGCTCCGCCCTCGTACCGCCCTCGTTTCTCCATCGTAACGCAGTCGCTCCGCCCCCGCTCTGCAGTCGCACCCATCATGAACGTTACGGAGGATGTTAGATCTTCTCGCGTTCCCCGGTCGAACCACTCTGTGGCTCCCCGGTCGATCATCAATCGCTCTGCTCGAGTGACGTTCGGTTGCGGAGCAGAGCGAAAGTCTGTACGCACCTTAACGGTTCATTATCGTTTAAAATAATCAATTATATTTTATTAAGCATGACATAATAATTTTCAATAATTTCATAATAAATTTTCATTAATTACTAATTCTACATTGTTAAAAGACAATCTGGCAACAGAGTAAAACGAGAAAGAGATAGCGCTATTCCCTTTGTTGGATGATAGACATGGATAGCTATACCATTGCTAATTAAACACTGCCATTATAACGTGGACCTCACTATATTAGTTGATGTTTCACATTAATTTTCATTAGTTTATACAGTGTAGCCTACTATGGTTTGAGGAGAAATCTAGTATAGTATGAAATCTAGTATACATCACTGCCAATATCACAATCAATATTGTATCATCTCGCTTTTCATCTGACGACAGAGGCAAATGGAAAGTGGAAAGCGAATTTTCCGGGCTTTCACGTCCCCTGAGATGACGCTAACTGAGTTTCATATTTTCCGGTGACCGCAGGTCCGATATTGGGAAAACTCCCTGTGTGAGATTCAGGTCAATCTGTCAGAATTCTTGATCTAATAACACAAATACTTCACGTTCAAACAGTGCTGACAGTTTGAAGTTTGAACCTTCACGAGGCCACACGGGCTTTCATCGTGAAACAAAATTCACTACTGCTATGAAGTGAGGTTCACTTTCAACTGTCATCATACTTGATTAAATTACACTAGAACTTCCCGTTTAAACAATTCTGAAAGTTTGGAGTTTGAACCTTGACTACTGCTATATAGTGAGTTTATCTTGAACTGCCAGCGTTGATGGAATGGGAAGCTTTGATAGGGTAATATAAGGAATGCTGACAGATTGAAATGAATATCACAGTTGTATGGGAGATGGGTAGTGGTGAAAGATGTTAATTTTCTGAATGGGAGGTCAGGTTTTCATGGCAATATTGATGTGTTCATAAAATCGTAGATTGAACTTGTTTTATTGGTGTAGAGTAAGTTATTGAATCTGAGTGTATGAATGGAATAAATCTCCGTGATAGTTTGTAAATGGAATTGAAGTGAATAAAATATCCACCTGCATAGAAATATTTTGTGGAATTGGAATAGAAAAGTTGCAAGTTGAAATTTCAGTGATGGATTTTGAATAAATTTGTATCCACAGTGAGGTCCACGTTATAATGGCAGTGGAGACAGATAGGGGAACAACGTTGCCGAACCTCTTTCTTGTCAATGCCTTCTATAGACGGTAGCTGATACAGGTTTATTGATGATTAACTGTTCAACCTCGTTTAAAATAATCAATTATATTTGATTAAGCGAGAAATTATATTTTTCAATAATTTCATAATACGTTTTCATAATTAAGATGAAATACTTTGTTAATTAATAGTTCTACATTGTTGAAAGACGATCTGGCAACAGGGCGAAACGAGAAAGAGATAGTGCTATCCGCTTTGTTGAATGATAGACAAGGATAGCAATGCCATTGCTAATCAAACACTGCCATTATAACGTGGACCTCACTATAGATAGTATAATAAAATAGTGAGAGTTGTAATTTCAGTGATGGATTTTGAAGAGATTGTAGAATATTGTCCATCTTGTAAAATATTTTTGATCTTGTATTAGCATTTATAATAATACTTTTTGTGTAATTGAGAAGTTGATATTGTAATTATTTATATTTAATGAAAAAGATTAAGAAATTGTCAAAAAACCACCCTTCAGTTTATCAGAGATTGACAATGGTGTAATAACCGAAACCGGTCTTTCTAAGTATCAATAAATCTGTGTTTTTTTTACAATTTCTTAGTCTTTTTCATTCAATTTATAATAATAATAACAATAATTCCAAATATTTCTGTCCTTCGTAAACTGAGTACCGTACGGCAAGGTTGGATACAGTCCGGGTGCTGTAGCTTTGCCTATCGGCGAAGGGCCACTAGACTACAATACTACCCGTTCAAATATATCGAACATTTTTGAATAATATGTATCTTTCCATAAGCAACAGATGCTCTTTTGTATCTTCTCAAAAGCAACGTGTTGCAACCTGAAAGATACACAAGGAGCTTTTTGGAGTTACGTCCTTTTAGCACAACACAGCCTATCAGATGACTTTCGTTTAACTTGCTCTTTCCATTGATGGTGATACGTTGCAACTCTTTCATTCATGAAGAATATCTGTTTGTAGGGAGCTCCTTCCATCTAGGATCTCTGAAGCCTGATGTTTTTGCAAAGCCGTGAATATTACCCCGCCAACTATACCTTGCCTGTATGCATTCCAAAGTCATGGTGGCAGAGCTACGGGACGCGTACTATACACTCCAGGGTCCACAGTCAAAAATAAAAAAGTCGCATTTTTCAGGGTCAATATGTTCGCTCTACAATTTCATCTTCTGGTTTAATTTGATACTCAATAATTCTGAATACAATCTTCAATTCAAACAAGAATCTCATAACGACTTTTCACAGTAACAGAGGGTTAGTATCAATCAGTGAATAATATGCACAAATCATGATATTGACACACAGGGATTCACCAAATGATCGAATGATCAATATCGATATAAAACACAGAACTGTTATTTATTATAATTCAATAATAATTTATAATTCACAATACAATTTCAAATTGAGAACCTGAAATTGGGGGACTTTCTAGTATAAGATTTGGGACTTTTTACTTTATGCTTTAAATTCAGGTCATTAAGAACTTTCTACCATGACCTATAGAGCATTGAATCAGAAACAAAATTACGTCTTTAGCTAAAGTATCAGCTAGATAAGTATATCTCCAAGTGCCGTTTGCACAAAAGCCAGTTAAATGTTAACCGAGATTAATTCCACGAGAAACAATAAGAGAAGACGTCTTTTCAAAAACGCCTTCTCTGTTTGGTTCTCGTAAAGTTAATCACTCGTAAAATTCAACCGGCTTTTGTGCAACGGGGCCTACGTATAATCCTTTGTATATAATTGAATGTAGTATAGACTACACAATATTTTTTGTGAAAACTTTTGTAGCTTTTTCACTTTGATCTGATGTGTTTGGATTATATTCTATGTATTTTGACGTTGCTATAAAATTGTCAATGTTCTATTTATTATTTATTAGGTTAGCACAAACAATACAATGATCGGTTTTCTGCGATAAATAGTTATTTGTATATCTAGAGTGTAAAATGCCACTTTTTCTCCCTGAAGGGAAAGATTGATGCCCGAGGCGAAGCCGAGGTCAGCAATTTCCCTGAGGGAGAAAAAGCATTTTTCACTCGTGATAAACACAACATTTTTCCTCCACCTACATTTTTATAAAAACTGCAAATAAAATATTTTTAAAAACTTATGTGACCAGTAACAATGTGTTACAACATAAACTAAAAAGTAAGCATCTGGCTTGTAATCACAATTCACCGCCGACAGCGCTATGCACTATCTGTCGGCAAAAGTTGTAACAACAATGACCAACTCAACTACAACTATGATGAAGTTCCCGTTTCAAATTTGATAGTTAATGAGGAATATTCGTTGGCTGGTATTTTGAATAACACGGAATATAAAAAATATTTATACATTTTTATAGTATACTGATAGGAAGTTTTTAATAATTTTAGCATACAAACTTATATTTCATATATTGATCAAATGTCTGGTTGAGGTAGGTATTGAATTTAGTTGGTTTAATGACAACTCTATATGCTTCCTCATCTGAGCTTAGACCTTCCAACCTATTTGAAAAGTTTTTAAAATATAGATGCTCCCCATGTTATATAAATGGAGTTACTTTTATGCTCTAGGGAGTTTTTCTGTTTTTCCTACCAAGAGCAAAAAAGTGACACTTTAGTATTATGTTCCAGGGAGTAAAGTAAGCAGTTTAGACAGTAGGCGGAGGAAAAATCTTGATTTGATTCAATTTGTAAAGCTTCATGATACGATAAATATCAATGTGAAAACCATAGTAGGCTTACTGAGTCCCCATATTCCCTTCAACGATTCAAAAACCTCCAATTACTTTAGGCTTACTAAACTCCTGTGATCTCTCCAATACTTCAGAAATAATATGAATGCACACTGCACACTCCAATTTAAAACCTGAACCGAGAACTTCAATCTTGACTTTCCACAGTAGCAGGCTTCTACCCTCATAACGAATTCGCCCGCCGTTGAAAGGCAACCCAATAAAAGTAGTAATTACTTCGGCTTTCAATAAGTCCCCGGCATTTTCCCCCTTTTTATTACTTGTAAAAAGAAACGGAACACGGGTTTCACAACTGAACGACCGACTCCATTTTATATTCGACTTGCGTGATCAATATCGCAAAATATGAATGAATAGAGTCGTCAAATGAAGTGGAATTCTGCCAGATATAATGTGATTCACTCTAAACTGTCAGAATTCCTTATGAAATAGTATTGTTGCTACCTGTTCATCTAATGCTGTCTGCTTCCAATGTTAGAACAAATATTGAGATTAATTAAAAACTGTCAGTATTCCTCATAAGATAATATTAATGTTACCCATTCAACCAATACTGTCAGCATAAAATGTTACATCCAAAATTAGATTTATTTAAAACTGTCAGTATTTTTCATAAAACAACTTTATGTTTCTCATTTAACCAATACTGACAGCATCCAATTTCAAAACCAATAGTGAGATTCATTTATACTGTTTGAAACTGTCAGTATTTCTCATAAAACAACTTTATGTTTCTCATTTAACCAATACTGACAGTATCCAATTTCAAAACCAATAGTGAGATTCATTTGAAACTGTCAGTATTTTTCATAAAACAACTTTATGTTTCTCATTTAACCAATACTGACAGTATCCAATTTCAAAACCAATAGTGAGATTCATTTAAAACTGTCAGTATTCCTTATAAGATATCTCCAATGCTTCCCATTCAGACAATGCTGACAGAGTCTCACTATAAAGTAGTGGTATTTCACCATTAGAGGCGTCTTTATGCTTTTTATGCACTCATTTTGTGTCGCTGAATTTCATGGATCACTATTTCTGACATGATTGAGTTCCTTATCGCTATCTTCCAATAGCCTGTTTTACCGTTTCCAATCATAAAATGATTATGTGTTTTATCATTGTTGTTGGATATATATTATTTGAATAATATATATATTATTTGAATAATATATATATTATTTGAATATATATTCGATCACAGATGTTTATAAATATATTTCTCAATATTAGTGACAATTTTCACTAGCTGAACAAACCAAAATATGTATTTTGATTCTATAGGCCTAGAGTTCCACGTCAGTCTGGCAGTGGAGAAAGATAGGAGAAAAACGTTGCCGAACCTCTATCTTGTCAATGCCTTCTATAGACGGTAGAAGATACAGATTTATTGATGTAATATTAACTGTTCATTCTTGTTTAAAATAATCAATTATATTTCATTAAGCAATAAATTATATTTTTTGATAATTTCATAAAGAATTTACATAATTAAGATGACATATTTAGTTAGTTATTTATTATATCAACATTGCTAAAAGACGATCTGGCAACAGGGCAAAGCGAGAAAGAGATAGTGTTATCCGCTTTGTTGAATGAAAGACAGGGATAACAAGCAATGCCATTGCTAATCAAACACTGCCATTATAACGTGGACCTCACTATAGCTAGGGAATTACATCAACTTTCGTTATTAATTTTGTTTTAATTTTTTATTGTACTGTTATGCTATCAGATATGTCATTAAGGCACGTCCGTGAGCTTGTGTATGATTGTATCAAATGAATAAGTGAAATTTAATTTTGCTCTATAATTAGGCTTATTAAGTTTGTTTTTTCGGTTTCTTCAAAATTATTGTGAAATAATATGTGAATATTTTTCTATTTTAGTGATAATATCTCTTCTATATATTTGATTTTGAAGCATCTAAATCTGAAAATCTGCTTTGTGAAAATATTTTATGATTGGAAATTTTGTGGAGTGAAGATCTACAAGACTAACCTATTTCTGATTATGTGTAACCTTATCTAAATTTGTGGGAGGAATAGTACAAGGTTACCACATTTTTCCTGTCATCATAGCTTACTTCGACACCTTGCAAACTCATATAACCTTGATAGTACTATCATGTCATTCGAAAATAATGTTCAAAATCGTGTTTTGCATAATGATGCATCTATATTTTCATATGTTTTGTTATCTTATGGAAAATAAATTCAAATCAAATAGTTTTATTATTTGTTCTTGATCAAGTTCTCATACAAATAGGAGTTGCTATCCTAATCAGATACATAATACATTATTTATTAACAGAACAAATGATCAAAATACGAACATTACAAAAAAGGATATGAATTAGTATAAATTCTTAAATTAGTGACTTGTGGAAGATAACTTGAAAAATTCAATCTCGAAAGAAGTCCCTCAACTAATGACTTATTTTGTTTCAGGTATCCGTATTCAAACTTCTTCTAAACCTCCTGAACGTTGGAATTGAAAAGGTAAGCCACAAAAGTATTTCCATTAAACTCAACTCTAGTACTCAAAATTAATTTCATATCTAGTCAATTTATTAGAAACGCTGCTGGTAAAAGTGCATCACAATGACAATAAGTGAGCTCTGGAGTACTTTTTAAGCCTCATTATGCGTCTAAACTTCTGACAAAACTGAATTTAATCGCTCTGTGGGGAATCATTTTTTGGCCAACGCAGGTTGTGACGCTTAATCATCTCACTGCACTCCCATTCCACTGTTCTGATAATTCTCCTTTCACGAATCATTTCTTCTTCTTCTTCTTCTTCTTCTCGCTCCTCCTCTTCCTTCTTCTACTTCTTCTTCTTTTTCTTTTCTTCTTCTTCTTCTTCTTCTTCTTCTTCATCATCACCTTTTCTCCCTTTTTCTTTCTCTAATCTTTTTCCCAATTTTGTATCCTCTTCATAACATCCTCATTTTCTCTTTTCTCTATTACTCACAATCCATTCTCCTACTCATCTTCCATGCTAACTTCTGATTTCACTGTCACTTCTCTATCTTATACTTTCACACTTTCCATCTTTTGTTTCTACTCATCACGATTTTACCCTTGTCCTTCTTGTATATCCAGCTCCTCGTGCACTCCCCATTCTTCTTTTCCTACTTCCCCTCTTCCTCTTTTACTTATCCTCTTATTCTTCCAAAATCTCATTTTTCTCTTATTCCATTTTTTTCCGATTTCATCTACCTTTCATTTTTCTTCGCCCATTGTATCCTTGATTTTTCCTCTAATTGACCCCTTGTTTTCTCTGCTCATTCTTCTACTAATTCATATCTTGTCGTCCTTTTCCTTTCAACTTTCAATTTAGTTTTCTGCACCTTTCTCTGATTCAAACTTATCCCTCTCCATAATCCTCATCCGATGCGTCCTCTTTCCCTTCCACTTCCTTCACCACCACCAAAATTCCATTACACAAATTTCCAGATTATCTCTTCTTCCAATTTCACTCCTCTGCCTCCTTCTTCTTCTACTTCTGTTTCTCGTTCTCCATCTTGTTACTCCTCCTCTTTTTCTTTTTTCTTCTTCTTCTTCTACTACTCCTTTTTCTTCTTCTTCATCTTCTACTCCTCCTTCTTCTCCTTCTTCTTCACCTTCATTATCATTATCATCATCATCATCATAATCATCATCATCATAATCATCATCATTTTCTTATTTCTTTTTCCCTCTATTTAAATAATCTTATATGTCTTCTTATCATTGTTCCTATGTCGTCCTCGTCTTCTTCTCTTCTTCTCCTCCTCACCTCTTCCTTCTAATTACTTTCCCCTACTCCTCCTCCTCCTCCTCCTGCTCCTCCTCCTCCTGCTCATCCTTGTCCTCCTCCTCCTCCTCCTCCTCCTACTCCTCCCCCTCCTACCACTCCTCTTCACCACCTTCCTCTCCAATGTTTTTTGATCCAGGTTTTTAATCATCGTCGTTCTAATCACCTCAGCACCGCTGTGCCTGCTTTCTTCCAGCCCCATGCCAGCTGGGCTGACTTTTCGTAGACCGGGGGATTTTCTGGTTCGGGCGGGCCACTCTTTTATTTGACCTACTCATTGCTCCAAAGTCTAGAATATTACTGGAGGTATTTTCCCCCATTCATCTCTTTCCGGGAAACTTCATTTGACAGTTATTGTACTTGAAAGATCTGGCACCTGATTACAACATTTATTTAATGGTAACCCGTGCTTTGGCTCTGAAATAAAATAACCCTTTGTTGAGAAAAAATTGGTTTGATTGGTTAGGAACTCTTATCATAGAACAGAATGATTAAGGCTGAACTCACACTACCTCCACTCAAATCGTACGACTCCAGTCTCTCGACCTTACTACTTTTTTACTTTCCTTGCCCTGTTACCATAGGTAAGGAAAGTATTGCTTTCCGAAAAAAATCAAGTTACCCCAATTTCTAAACGTTTCAAGGTCCCCCGAGTCTAAAAAAGTGGTTTTTGGGTATTGGTCGGTGTGTGTGTGTGTGTGTGTGTGTGTGTGTGTGTGTGTGTGTGTGTGTGTATGAGTGTATGTGCGTCTGTGTACACGATATCTCATCTCCCAATTAACGGAATGACTTGAAATTTGGAACGTAAGTGTAAGAACCTTGTCAGCTGATTTATGATGAATAATTCTATAGTCTGATTTTTACTTTCCTTGCCCTATTACCATAGGTAAGGAAAGTATTGCTTTCCGAAAAAAATTAAGGTACCCCAATTTCTAAATTTCTTTACGTTTCAAGGTCCTCTGAGTCCAAAAAAGTGGTTTTTGGGTATTGGTCTGTATGTGTGTGTGTGTGTGTGTGTGTGTGTGTGTGTGTGTGTGTATGAGTGAATGTGCGACTGTTTACAATATATATCTCATCTCCCAATTAACGGAATGACTTGAAATTTGGAACTTAAGGTCCTTACAATACAAGGATCCGACACGAACAATTTCGATAGAATGCGATTCAAGATGGCGGCTGAAATGGCGAAAATGTTGTCAAAAACAGGGTTTTTCGCAATTTTCTCGAAAATGGCTCCAACGATTTTGATTAAAGTTATACATAAAATAGTCATCGATAAGCTCTATCAACTGCCACAAGTCCCATATCTGTAAAAAATTTCAGGAGCTCCGCCACATCTATGCAAAGTTTGATTTTAGAATCTCAATTATCAGGCTTCAGATGCAATTCAAACAAAAAATTTCGAGTGGAAAAGATTGAGCATGAGTATCTCTACAATTAATGTTCAGTAACATGTTCACCTAAAATTAAAAATAAGCTCGAAATTCGATAAAATGTGATTATCCAATTGCAAACTGTTGGCAACTATTGATTCTATTGAATGATTCACTATGAAGAGATAGCAGACCTCTTGTGTCTCCATAGTTATTGCCCTGTCACCAGCTGGCTCAAATCTTTGAATAGTAGACTTGAGATGCGCGGGAACACTTGCATCACGTGATCAATTTTCATAACGGCAAGGAAAGTTGTGTGAGTGCGCCACACCAGATTTTTGCTCATTGTCACTAGTTCAGTTCCATGCTACTCCATTTTCTAACCTTATTTTTATTGAAAATATAAGATCTAATTCGTCACTACTTAGCATGTAACAAATTTTATAATAATTATTATGAATATATTTTATTGTCTTATCTAATTCTTATTATCGTCTTATCTAAAATGATGAAACATCACTTTCATCAAACATAACCTCACTTTCATCCAAAATGCGCGGTACTACGCAACTCAAGTCGAGGCTCGACCAACAAGTCGAGTCGACGCTCGACTCAGTCTCACAGTCGTGAGGTCGCGGAGACTGGAGTCGACCGGTCTGAGTGTCACCATTTGAAAACACATGCTGCGTCGAGAAGAGACTAGAGTCGCAGTCTCTTATCGACTTGAGTCGCGTAAGTGTGAGTTGAGCCTAACCATCAATAAACAGTACGGGTAGGGGAGTAGTAGTGTTTCGCTGACTCCATGAGTTCAGCACTGGCTTCAGCACGTTTTAAATTGGATAAATTGCTTTTGCAAATTTATGCTGGAATGTGAAAGAGAGAAAACGATCATGATGATGATGAGGAAGAGAAAGAAGAAGACATAAGAGAAAGTAAATCGGGAGAAAGGAGAAATAAGAAGGATGATGGAAAGGAAATAAAGAAGAAGGATGAGGTGGAGGAGAATGAGGAGGAGACACAAGAAGAATATCAAGAAAAAGACATAAGAATAAGTAGCTCGAGGAAAAAAGGAAATAGTAAGATGATGATGATGATGATGATGATGATGATGAGATGATGATGATGATGATGATGATGATGATGATGATGATGATGAATGAGGAGAAGAAGAGGATAACGAAGAAGAAAAAAATGAAAGAATAGAAAAAAGGAAAGAAGAACAAGAACAAGGAGAAGAAGAAGAAGAAATAAGAATGAGACATGTTGAACGAGTAGATTGAGGAAAAGAGGAAATAAGAAAGATGATGATGATGATGATGATGATGATGATGATGATGATGATAAAGGAGAAGATGATGAAGATAAGATAAGATAAGATAATCTCTTTATTCAACACAGCATATAATACAATATACATTTGAATATCGTCTAGTCACAGGTCATTCCTTGAGGAATTGTTGAAAATATACTCACATCAATGGACATAAAATAAGCACCAATACAAAGACATCAGATACATAAAGTAGGTTTTAAAAGTAGTGCAGGACATAGAAATTTATTATTACTAGATGCTTCAATCATGTATTATAGAAATAATCATTGAAACAATAATAAGCTTTTGCAACAAGAAAGATGTATAATTTCTTTTTGAATATATTCTTGTTTGTTAGGGACTGCAGCTCAATTGGTAAATTATTGTAGAGCTTTGAACCAATGTAAGAAGGCATTTTCTCAAACAGTTGAAGCCTGTGCTGTCTTAAAGAGGTGGAAGAAGAAGAAGAAGAAGAAGAAGAAGAAGAAGAAGAAGAAGAAGAAGAAGAAGAAGAAGAAGAAGAAGAAGAAGAAGAAGAAGAAGAAGAAGAAGAAGAGAAGAAGAAGAAGAAGAAGAAGAAGAAGACGACGACGACGACGACGACGACGTAGACGATAACGAAGAGGTAGAATGATGAAAAGAAGGAACAAGAACGATGATTATGGAGAAGAAGCAGAAGAAGAAGAATGTGGAATGGAAAGAAGAAGAATTTGCTTGGCATTTGGCTGTTGTCTCATCTCATATCGATTGACAAGTAGTGAGTGCGAGAGAGAGAGAGACTGAGTGTGCGAAAGTGTGAGGGGGGTTGTAGAACCCCTGCATTGTCTTAATGGCGCTGCTTTGATTCTGCATAGTGAGCCAATTTCGCGTAGACGCACCCTCGCATTCCATAGTATGTAGTCGCTTGAAAGGTATGGCAGCTTTCACACTGAGAAAAATCGTCGATTGATTTTTGATATGAACATGCATGAAAGTGATGGAAGCTTTCACATAGAGAATAGTCGTTATTTCATTCCTGTCCATGAACTTGCTCGAAAGTTATAGCAGCTTCCATACCTTGAAAATGTTTATTCACAACCCTGGTTATGAACTTGATTGATAAGAATACAAGCTTTCAATTTGAGAAATACTATTACGTATTCTACTGATTATGTTTATATAGGGTATTCTAGGGGTTGATATCGTCTAATGAAATATAACTTGAAATCATTCCAAATTATGAACAAATCAACATGCTCGAAATAGATAGTTTTACACTGAATCGCCTCTTGTTCCCAATGATTATGAACTTACTTGAAAGCAATAGGAGCTTTCAAACAACCTTTTCTGAGCAACCTCTTTTCCTGATTATGAACACACTGGAAAGAAATAGGAGCTTTCACACAAATAAACCTACCTTTCCTGATAATTAACAATGCTTGAAAGAAAAAGAATCTTTGACACAGAGGATCGATCACTTTTCTCTTCCTAATGATTATTAACATAAAGGCATTCACTCAGGGAATTCATCTGTCGATCCTAATTTTATACTTGTTGAAAACTAATTTGAAGAATTTTGTTGTCGCTACATTATGAACATGCAGAAAAGCATTTGAAGCTTTCACACTGATTAAAGTTGCTGTCGCTTCCATTCACATTATGAACATGCTTGAAAGCAGTGGAAGCATTCACACCGACAAAATTCGCGTCACTTTATTGAGCTGTTACAGTAATTGCCATTCTTGAAATTCCGAACGTCTCGTCTGTTTTCTATATTGAATCTTGTATATTAGCTTCCTCTCAATTTAGCTCGAATATTAGATGTACAGTATTAGTTTTCCAGAGGGGAATTTATCATGCATTTTCTTCTATCCTATTATATTAGGCGAGCAATTTCTGTATTTTTATATTTATATCTGGTTATTTATAATCAACGGATCTCTTAAACGGCTCTAACGATTTTCACGAAATTTGGAACATAGTAGGTTTATGATATGAAAAATCGATTGCACTAGGTCTCATCCTTGGGAAAACTCGCTCAACGACATTAAAAGAATAATTCATCCTTGGCTGAAACAGCTGTGGATAGTAAAAAAGTGAGTGAGCGAGTGAGTATGTAAAAATCGAAATATCGCATCCCCGAATTTCATAAGATGACATATATATATTCTAGCTGTGAAATATAAACACGATCATTTTAGAGAATTGTGTTCTGTTTATCAATAAATAAAAATAACGAGCGAAGCTCAGTGCCCCGATATTAATATAGTGAAGGGAAGAATGGGCTTATACACGTACGAGATAGGAAATCCACGAATTGCGCATCATCACGTCTCAAATACTCAACTGATTAACTTGAAATTTTATATATAGATTCTTAATTTATCGAGGATGGTTATTGGACCATTTCAAATTCTTCAAGATTTCAGTAGGTCAGGTTTTCAGTTGGATCCTTGCAGAGCACGGGTTACCTGCTATAGTGAGGTCCACGTTATAATGGCAGTGTTTGATTAGCAATGGTATTGCTATCCTTGTCTATCATTCAACAAAGCGCTATCTCTTTCTCGCTATGCTCTGTTGCCAGATCGTCTTTTAACTATGTAGAATTCACAATTGATTAATAAATATTTCATCTTAATCATGAACATTCATTATTGAAAAATATCATTTCTTGCTTAATAAAATATAATTGATTATTTTAAACGAGAATGAACAGTTAATATTACATCAATAAACCTGTATCAGCTATGACAGTGTTGGGATTAAAGTGGATGAAATATAATTGAATGAGAATATGGAAAAAAGTAGGTGAAGTATGCATACTACCTCAATCATCATGGAATGTAGAGGTGCGTACAGACTTTCGCTCTGCTCCGCAATCGAACGTCACTCGAGCAGATCGATTGATGATCGACCGGGGAGCAAGAGTGGAACGCGAGAAGAGCTAACATCCCCCGTAACGTTCATGATCGGAGCGATTGCGAAGCGTGCGCGGAGCGTGTTGGAGGCGCGTATATCTGTACGCACCTCTGGAATCTATTAAACCTCACTACTTCGTAGTTGAGGCTGTGCAAAGGCTAAAAATAAACTTTCTACTGGTGATATTTTTCGCTTTGTATATCATGAAGCTATATAAAAAAGGTTTCTCAGGAAATCATTTTTTTCCGATCATCATTTTTGAGATATGAGCGCCTGAAGTTTAAATTTTTGGTACAGAACATTTCAAATTCGGTAAGAGATAAATCCATGAGATTTGGAGGATAAATTCTTCATGGTATTGTTTATTGAATAAAACAAGAAATGTTTGAGAAACATCAATTTTTGAGAAAGTTATTCAATTTACCAAAAATGACCAAAAATAACTCAACTTAAAGTTATCGTTGCTCCATTAGCATTACCCCATTATCGTTACCCCATAGGGTCCCAAAAATTTAAACTTTAGGCGCTCATATTTCAAAAAGTAATGATCGGAAAAGAAGTTTTCCTGAGAAAACAATTTCATTTTGATAGCTTGATAATATACAAATTGTAAAACTTTGAAAATATCACCAGTAGAAAGTTTATTTTTGCCTTTGCACAGGCTCAAATGTCCCAATCATTTTCACTCAATAAATCGTGAAATTGTTTGTATTTAGTATTGAACAATGATATGTTGGGCTGAAGTTTTGTAGATTGACAACTTATTTTGAATGAGTAGAGATCTGATGGATGAGTAATTCTAAAATATTACATTGGAATCACATGAGAGGGAAACGTAATTGTTAAAAGTAATAATGACATTATTCTGACATGTGAGTGACAATGAGGAAGTCCAATTATTGTTAATAGTTAATTATGTCCACGCAGTTCCCAATTCTAATGATAATATCTAATTTCTGATAATAGGCAAGCTTGAGGCTGTCATGCAGTTCAATCGGTTTTGCTGATCCTTCTCAATGTCACAATGTCACATGTACAGAAAGCATTCAAAATTCATTACTCCCATGTCAAAACAATCACAAGCGGAAACTTCAAAGCGATGAATGTCTACCTCAAGTACAGTCACTCTGTAATACTTCTAACTGGTAGAATATACCTTATTCTGTTTGAACTGAACTTGGAAAAGTACTTCTAAAATGCTATGTGTAGATTGACAAATGATTTTTTCCTCCACCTACTGGCTAAAGTACTTACTTTACTCCCTGAAACATAATACTAAAGTGTCACTTTTTCGCCCTCGGTAGTAAAAAACAGAAAAACTCCTAGGAGTAAAAGTGACTCCATTTAAATAACATGGGAAGCATCTCTATTTTAAAAACTTACATTATAATAGGTTAGAAGGTCTAAGCTCAGATGAGAAAGCATAAAGAGGTGTCTGTCATTGAGTCAACTGAATTCAATACCACAACCAGAAATTTGATCAACTCATGAAATATGTTTGTAATTATGATATTATATTCTTAATATAAGTAGACGATAAAAATTTATACAATTTTAAAAATATCTTATTCTATTCAAATTAACAGCCAACAAATATTTTTGATCTGCAATTCAAATCTGAACCGCGTGATCTGGAGTCAGCCATTTTTGGTAAACACCCAGCTGATTGTTACAACTTTAGCCGATAGATAGCGCAATCGGCAGTGCCAATCAGACGGCCGGTTTTAAAGTTTTAGATTTTAGGTTATGTTGTTAGGAAACATTGTCACCAATACGTAAGTTATTGAAATGATTTTATTTGCAGTTTCTATAAAAAAATGTAGATGGAGGAAAAATGTTGTGTACATTACGAGTGAAAAATACTTTTTCTCCCTCAGGAAAATTGTTGCCCTCGGCTTCGCCTCGGGCTTCAAACTTTTCCCTCAGGGAGAAAAAGTCGTACTTTTCACTTTAGATATACAAATAACTATTTAATTTCAATTTCCTTGAAATCAGACACTCGTTATTGGGCCATCTATATTAAACTACTACTTTTTGGTCAATTCCATTATTCCTAGACCATTTTTTTGTTGATTGAAATTCGCTTCAATGTGTTCTATCTAATTCCTGAACTAATATCAATTATGATAAATCGACAAATGTATTGGGAAGAAACTAACTCTGCAATATGTCTCTGCTTGATAAATTTGGATCTATATATTAAGGTGCGTACAGATATACGCGCCGCGAACATGAGCAATTCACTTTTAATCAGCTGATTATATCTGTATTTTTACAGAAACGGTAAGATACAGATATAAAAAGCTTGGCATCAGCTGATTGAAAGTGAATTGCTCATGTTCGCGGCGCGTAAATCTGTACGCACCTTAAGATTCACTGTACAGTCTGTATTTCCACTGTACAAGTACTGAATTTTTAAAATTTAGTTCGCGATTATTCCATTATATTATAAATTGGAAATGGGTCAGTTTTGGATATGAGCCTGTTGAGTCTTTCCTCATGTAAAATATTTGTACACAATGTGATGAATAAATATTATTAACATACTCCAATTCCCAACTTATCTAGAGTTCGATTCATGTAAACTTGATTTGAAAGTACATTCTGCTCTAATTTTACTAATTTTAAGAAAACTATTACAACTAGAGAGCCCCCTGGGATGGAAAATTCGCTCATGAACTATTCTACTGATTTTGAAATTCGCAAGTTGTAATTGTAATTATATCACATGAATCGATAGAACTTTATAGGGTTTGGCACACATCTAACCGTTTAGTTTAGTCTATGAACTTGTCACAAAGTAATATTGTGACGAGAAAATAATAAATAATATTATTGAAAGATGCTCGGCTATCAGCAAGGCTAGCCGACCGCGGAGATAAGGAAGGTACCGATGGTGCATCATCTTCCGCGCATCAAGACTATTTCCACCGCCTCTGGCGGCGGCACTACTCCATCCCCTCCACTTTGGGGGAGTATTTAAACGCCGGACGAGCTCCAGACCACAGCATTCCGCTCACAACCTTCCTGCTCCTGGTACAGCGGCCCGTTGGCTGCCGTACGTCCCTGACCTTCCATCTCCCTTGGGCACAGCGGACCGTTGTCTGCCGTCCCTGTCCCCCCATTTCCCCAGGGCACAGCGGACCGTTGTCTGCCGTCCCTGTCCTCCCATCTCCCTAGGGCACAGCGGACCGTTGTCTGCCGTCCCTGACCTCCCATCTCCCTAGGGCACAGCGGACCGTTGTCTGCCGTCCCTGTCCTCCCATTTCCCCAGGGCACAGCGGACCGTTGTCTGCCGTCCCTGACCTCCCATTCCCCCAGGGCACAGCGGACCGTTGTCTGCCGTCCCTGTCCTCCCATTTCCCCAGGGCACAGCGGACCGTTGTCTGCCGTCCCTAATCTTCCTTCTCCCCAGGGCACAGCGGACCGTTGTCTGCCGTCCCTATTCTTTCCATCCCCTCAGGGCACAGCGGACCGTTGTCTGCCGTCCCTATTCTTCCTCCTCCCCAGGGCACAGCGGACCGTTGTCTGCCGTCCCTATTCTTCCTTCTCAAGATACAAAATTACATCAAAGTGGTGTCATCAGAGAAGAGAGCGACCTTCACGCCGTCAGAAGCACCAGGAGGTGCTGTTCTCGCCAGCTGAGGCACAAAGAAGAAGGAAGAGGAACTTCGACTTGCCTCCTTTCCCCGCCCACATTACGACTGAGCGAAGTCATCCAGGAGCAACACCTGGGTATCAATCACCCACCTCTGAAGCTACTCAGGGTGTAAGTGATAAACTTAATCTATAGTCTATTGGGTTTCGGCACAGATCTAAACGTTTAGTTAGTCCATTAACTTAATCTATAGACGAACTGTTTAGTTAGTCAATGGTATCGGGTAATGGTTCCATTCTTGGAAAAATATTCCCAAAAATATTCTTTCCATTAACACTTTTCATAGAAGAAGAGAAAGAGTGTGTGTAGAGCAGGAATGATAGAATAACAGACCAATGACAGCAAGCCACGCCTCCAAGCTCCCTATACTCTCTTCTGATTGGTGGATTGGACAGCCTACTAGTGTAGTTTCCAATTCTGCCGCTAGGTGGCTCCAATTACCAGGTTGTACTAATATAATATAATCAGTCTCTATAAACTTTATCTGTAAAAAGATTCGAATAATATGTGTTCAAAATTTGAAGCTGATTGATAAGAGCGTTTGGAAGTTATTGTAGAACATACAAACAAGAAATCAGATGGGTAACGATTTTGGTCTTGAGTTACTAGTAGGAACTCGCTAAAGATCGTTCAATTATCCTACTAATAGCTATTTAGCGATCCACTATTCGATCATTATCTCGCTCCAGTACGCATCTCAACAGCGCATGTTTTTTCATTCCGATATTGTAATTGTTTATCCAATGAATAAATAAATAAAAAATCGACTGAGTCATTGTTAATATTGTAGAACCGTTCCATAATTGAATAAAAACACACATATGTTGTAAATTTCTACACAGTTTATGTAGTTTATGTTTCAATGTCTACACAGTTTATATAGTTAATGGTTCAATTTCTACACAATTAATGTAGTTAATGTTTCAATTTCTACACAGTTTATGTAGTTAATGTTTCAATTTCTACACAGTTTATGTCGTTAATGTTTCAATTTCTACACAGTTTATGTAGTTTATGTTTCAATTTCTACACAGTTTTATGTTTTTACACGACCTTGGTTCGTGACCACACAGGTCACATTTTAAAATGAGACAACATATGTGTGTTTTAATTTAATGATGAATAAATAAATAAGTTGATAAATAAAATGTAAGGGTAGTCCAGTAGGCCTAGATTTGAAGCTTCACTTTACTTTCTCAACACTTAGCCCTACATTCAAAGAACACAAGAGGACCTTTTTCCATGTAAGGGGGACACAGTCTGCAGATAGTCTGTGTATGTCCTATTTGTGTCGACTTTACGAGGAAAGCGTTTATGTATTCATGAGTACACCGCTAGGCTACCTGTCGTTCTGTCCTGATCAATTTCACAAGTGCTATGTTTCAAGCAGCATCCTCCTCTTGTTCATCTCGCACTCTCTCGGTCTTTCTCTCTCTCACTCTTTTCCACTCTATT
Source organism: Nilaparvata lugens (assembly GCF_014356525.2). Taxonomy (NCBI): domain Eukaryota; kingdom Metazoa; phylum Arthropoda; class Insecta; order Hemiptera; family Delphacidae; genus Nilaparvata; species Nilaparvata lugens. Next base: position 6,505,411 of record NC_052510.1, on the reverse strand, counting down.
TCTGTCTCTTACTCACTCTCTCTCTCACTCTCTCTCTCTCCCTCTATCTATCTATCTATCTATCTCCTTCTCTACCTTCCATTCTCTCTGATTCTGTGGGTATTTCTCTCACTTTTTCTCTCCCTCTCGGTCATTTTCTCTCTCGTTGTGTCACGTGTCAGCGCGCATCACTTCCCAAAAACAACAAATCCCTCTCAAGTCTGAACTCAGGTTGAGACCCGACTGATAATGTAACGGAGGCCTCGAGGCCTCTTCACTGCTCTGAGTGGTTTGGAAGTAGCAGATCAAAGGTGCTACAGGAATAGAATTTCTACTTTGTGTTGTGAAATCCGTCTATAATACGAGTGGAAAACTAGAATTATTGATATTGGGAAAAATTTAATTCCCTCTGTTTTCTTGTAATCTACAATAATTATTATTATTATCTGTAATTAATTTAATTACTTTTTTATTCGGGTGAAAAGGCTAAAATTATGGAAAAAATCTTATTTCCCTTCATTTTCCAGTGATCCGGCTTTTGGTTTCTAATGAACGTTATCATAACTCGGGAGCTATTCAACATTTTTGCTTGAAATCAAATTACTATAAATTTTTAAAAAGTATTAATTGGGCTAATTGAATGTTCAGTTTGTTCAATTATAGAAACTAACTGGTACCCTTGTAATATTTTAAAATTAAACACTGCTTGTTTCGACATTTATGTCACATCAATTTGATTTGAAAAAGGACACTACTTGAGAATGACATAGATGTCGAAATTAGTCGTTTTTAATTTAAAAATTTTACAAGGGTACCAATTATGTTCTGTAATTCACTATAAATTATATTATGTGAAATCAACAAATCAATTCAGTGAAGCAAGTAAAGATTAGTGGAATGGTTAGCGAGATCTTTGATGGAAAATGCTGAGAAGTTTGACTTCCAAGTTCAATGTCATAGAGTAATAAGTAGGTGGTTTTCAGTGTCAGAACTTGTGAATAATTCAATATAGATCATGAAAACTTTAGTTGATTATTATTCTGATTGCATCAGATTGCATCCTCAGAAATCAAATCTTCAAAAATGTTATCCAAATCTTCAAAAATGTTATCCAAATACACTCGAATCTTGAAGCCAGTATTACTTTTTGTGCTATATTCCTGTGTGTTTCGACCTAGGTATATGTAGTTTGAACGCAATTCTACCATTAATTAACTGAATTGTTGTTATCTAGGTCAATATACTATGTCTCATTGTGATGAGCACAAAAAGTAGCAGAACACGAAATTGTAAGGCTAGTAAATTTTTCTGATGTAGAACTATATGGTATACATTGATACACTAATCATCAATAATCATTACAATACTTAAACAATAATCATTGTGATGATACTAATGAATGTGTATTTTTCTTACATACATAGTCATTTTGTGTATGGTATCCGCTTATGGGGAAATTGCTCTACCGCAATCATTATTTTTAGGTTACAGAAAAAATCATTGAGAATTTTATGTGGAAAGCCCCCTCGCACACCATGTAGATATTTGTTTATGGGGTGTCTCAACATTGTCCATCTTTATATGTATTTGAATGCTTGCTGAACATTAGGAGAAACATTCAAGATTTTGAAATAAACTCTGACTTCAATAGTCATAACACACGAAACAAATACGTACAAAGTTAGAGTCAGACACTGCTGTTACAAAGTTTCTCAACAGAGCTGGCAGCAAATTTCCTAAAATTATTCAATTGCATACCTGAATCCGTGAGAGTAATGGGTATCACATCCTACAAAACATATTTGAAAGAGTTGTTAATAAAAAAATGTCTGTATGCGATAGAAGAGTTTTTCATAGTGTTTTTGAGTTTTAATTAGTGTGTTTTATTTTTTTATTAATATTTTTCGTATTGGTTGTATAGGCTATTATGACATGGTTATTTTAGTTTTCATTATATATTTGTGACCTGATATCTTGACGTTGCTGTAAAGTTTCTAATGATTTGATTGAATGATTGATTTGATTGATATGGGTCCATACCGATATTGTGATATTAGTGACTGATATAGGTCCATACTACAGTATATTTCACTGTAGTATAGCAGTAGTGTGACATCACTATCTGAATTTCATGCTGATACAGGCAAAGCCACACTACAGTACACTACACCGAGCTAGTATTATAGTGAGACGTCAACCCTAAAATACATTGGGAGCGACTGGAGCGAGTTTCCAATTTCGTTTCGAGTCGAGAGGCATCAGTTCAACTGTCAGTTAGCTAGCATATTTTAGGGGTTGTGGGGGAGGGTGGAATCTGAGGGGCGTTGGAATATTCCATCATGATTGAACATGGTGGGAGGGGAGGGGAAGCCCATCGTGACGTAAAACGAGAGGTGGGGGAAATCATGTGAAAGGTCTACGGTTCACTGAACTAAAACATCGGATTAGGACGGGTCGCGGTGATAATGGAATATTGTACAGGTTTCGGCGTAATCTTGATTTTATTAAGCGGATCATTCGAGGATTAATGGTGTCTTAAATTTTGATGGATCCATCATTGTTATTTGAGGATTATTTGGAGAATTGGTTCAGGTGATAAGTGAATTGAGTAAAGGCATTGATGGATTATCAATTCAGTTATTGCCATTCATTGAAGATTACCGAATAATTGATGACGTAATCTGCTGATAAATGACTGGAAAAATATTGATTGATCAATTCAATGTTTGCCATAATAATTCGATCATTGCCATTAATTGAAGATTACTGAATTGATGACGTAATTTGCTGATGAATGAATGAGAAAAATATTGATGGATCAAATCAATTTTTTCACTTTTCATGTAGATGAGAAATTGATATTGTGGTAATTATTCATATTAGAAAAAAAAGACTAAGAATTATAACAGTTTATCAGAGATTGACAATGGTGTAATAACCGAAACCGGTCTTTCTAAGTATCAATAAAATCAATTTTTTCACTTTTTGTGTAGTTGAGAAGTTGATATTGTGGTAATTATTCATATTAGAAAAAAAAGACTAAGAAATAAATCAGTTTATCAGAGATTGACAATGGTGTAATAACCGAAACCGGTCTTTCTAAGTATCAATAAATCTGTGGTTTTTGACATTTTCTTAGTCTTTTTTATTTAATGTCTGTATTCAATGTCTTTTTTATTCTATTTAGTCTTTTTTCAATTCAATGTCTGCCATGAGAAATTAATCATTGCCATTTATTGAATATTACTGAATTGATGTGATGACGTGATCTGCTGATGCATGAATGGATGTATAGAAATATTGATGGACCAATTCGATCATTACAATTAACATTGTAGAGGATTCTTGATTATTAGAAAAAACTTGTCAAAGAATAGACTACTAGGCCACAACATATTTCATTATAACTGGATAGTGGAGTTCATGATAAAGGATTGTGATTGAAGAGTATTGATGTATTGGATCAGCTGGTAAATTGATAGATTATCCAGTATTAATGGATCACTGCATTGAATCCTATTATATTGAGCAAGCAATTTCTGTATTTTTATATCTGGTTATTTTTATACTCGTATATGGCTATTTTCATATCTGGTTATTTATGTTCAACGGATCTCGAAAACGACTCTAACGGGTTTCACGAAATTTGGAATATAGTAGGACAAAAGATAAAAATCAAATTTTACAGCAATTGTACATACAAAATTACATTACTGAGTCTTAAAATAATACAGTACCTAAGTAAACTGTAAGTCAATTGGATTTTACAAATACATTAACAATATTCATTTGAATGTACAAAACATATTCCTTACAGCACAACTTGAGCCTTTAGAACAATATATAAATACAAATAGAAACCTCTTAACTCTAAGCAACAATTATTTCACTCTCAAAGAACTCTTCAACACTATAAAAAGGATTTATCACAAGCCAATTCAATAATCTCGTCTTAAATTTCTTTTCTGTCTCTGATATTAAATCTGTAGGTAATTTATTGCAAATTTTTATACCAAATGTATCATAACTTTTGGCTGTTTTGGATAACCTATGATAGGGAATATCAATCCTATGACAATTTCTTGTGTTGTAGCTATGAGTTTGATGCCTTAATTTTAAATTGGATGAGTTTTTTTTAACATGCAACGATACAGTATAAATGTAAAAATTCACTATTGTCATTATTCTAAGCTGGACGAAAAGAGGCTTACAGTGTGCTAGTCTATGAGAATCAGTTAAAACCCTGACCACCTTCTTTTGCAATAATAAAATATTTTCTGCATGACTACTATTTCCCCACAGTAGTATGCCATATGTTGCAATACTCTGAAAAAAGGCAAAATATATCGATCTCAAATAATTATCTGGAACATGATTTTTCAGTTGTCTGATCAGATAAATCACTCTTGAAAGTTTGCTTGATATATAATTAATATGAGCTTCCCAAGTCAAATATCTGTCAATGAATATCCCCAGAAATTTTACATCGCTTATTGCATCCACACAATCTAAGCCACCTCTAAGGGTGAAGTGCATAGTCTGTGTTTTATTCTCGTTGAGCATGAAGCCGTTAGCCCTAAACCATGTCGCTGCTTGCATCAGAGTGGTCTCAGTTAGATTTTTAAGATTTTGAAGGTCAGTACATTTATTGATAAATGTTGTGTCATCAGCATACAGTATTGAACGGCAATTTAGAACAGCAGGAAGGTCATTTATCATAAGAATAAAAAGCAATGGCCCGAGAACTGATCCCTGTGGGACACCGAATTTTACACATGCTACATCTGATCTCTTATCTCCAATACACACCACTTGTCTACGTCCCACAAGATAAGTTTTAAATAAGCTAAGATCTGCTCCACAAACGCCATAAAATTTCAATTTATCCAGTAAGAGAGAGTGCACAACACAATCAAAAGCTTTGCTCAGGTCACAAAAGGTCACCTGAGCATACTCTTTATTTTCAAAAGCGCTCAGAATATTCTTGACAAGAGCATCCATGGCTCCAGTAGTTGACCTACCCTTAACAAATCCATTCTGAGCATTACTTATAATATTGTGCTCTTGAAGATATTCATATAACTGCCTATGCATTATGGTCTCAAGGACTTTTGAAAAACATGGCACCAATGAGATGGGACGATAGCTACATGGAATATCTTTAGGCCCCTTCTTATAGACAGGTACAATTCTGGAAACTTTTAGCACTTCAGGAAAAACTCCATCTCTCAGGCATCTATTTATACAATATGTGAATGGATTTATAATATTATGAATAATTTTCTTCAATAGATTACTTGAAAAGCCGTAAATATCAACACTGGATGAAGCTTTGAAACTAAGTACTATATCAAGCACTTCACGTGTGGAGACTTTGTGAAATGAGAATTTGGGCTTATCCTGGTTAAGAGGGAAATTGAAGTTTTGCTCCAATAAATTAATTGCCGTTAAATTGGGCCGGTCAATCTTATCATGAACATCCATCACTGCGTCCAAGAAAAACTTATTCATTTCATTGGGTGTGAATGGAATTGGATCTTTTCGAGCCTCTTCCTGAACAGATTTTATTATTTTCCATGCGGCTTTGCACTTATTACTAGTAGACTCAATTTTAGAAATGTTATATGTTTTCTTAGCTCTATTTATTAACTGCTTATATGATCTTCTAATATCTAAATATGCCTTCCTAGCTTCATCAGTATTATCTCTCCTTGAAATATCTAAATATAACAATACTGTGTTTTTCATTTTCGCTAATTGCGGTGTGTACCAGTTTTTTAGTTTTGTTTTTCTTGTTTTCTTTGCCCCTTGATGACTATTCACAACTATTTTTCTTTCAGGAATGAACATATTAAAATAATAATGTATTATATTGAAAAATCTATTAAATATCTGTTCAGAGTTCAAAGAATGAGTTTCACGCACAAATTTGTTCCAGTCTACATTGGAGAGTGAATTCTTAAATAAGTCGAGATTTTCATCTGTCATTGGCCTAGTTACTACTGTCTTCCTAGTCTTTCTACCGTCCGTATTGGAACAAATATTTAAGTCAACCCATACACAATCATGGTCTGAAAAAGGAAATGCCAGAACATCACATGCAACACTGTCAATCCTGATATTTGTAAAGATATTATCCAAACATGCAGAACCTCTGGTAGCCTTATTATTATGGCAGGCCAAATTGAACTGCCTTAGTAAATTCTTAAATTCATGTACAGTTGCTTTGTCCTGAACAATATCAAAATCGGAGTTAAGATCACCTCCGAATACAATACTATAGTTTCTCCATCTAGGTCTACTAAAGAAATTCAATACATTCTCAAGCCCTTCTAAAAAAACACTAGAATCGCCCAAGGGTGATCTATATATAGAGACTAGAGCTAATTTCAGTTTATCTAAAGATATACCAGTAACTTCAAAATTTTTTTCACAATTGAAACAACTTAGATCTAAACAATTGCTATCTGGTACTAGCTCCGGCCTAACATAGATTGAAACTCCTCCATGACTGTAATTTTCTCTACAATAACTATTAATCAGAACATAGTCATCTAGTTTATGAAAAGGAATATCGTCCACCTTACACCAGTGCTCGCTCAAGCAGAGAGCATGAAAATCATTATCATTCCCAAACTCATTCAAAACTACATGCTTTTTATTAATTCCTTGTATATTCAGGAAGCCCACTCTGAATTTTGAATTTCCTCTGGAATCGTCAATAAATTTATCCGAATTGACCCCCTCAATCCCATCACGATCACTATTGCTGTAACAATCGATATCAGTATTTTCATTGAGAGAATTTACAATGTTTCGCTCAGGAACACACCTGATATAGGAATTTCTAAAAAATTGTTCTCATCAAGTGATTGTTGGTTGTCTGACAACCGCGACAAGATTGAGGAATTCATCTCAGAAAGGAGAAATTGAGAGGGAGACTGGGTCACAGGATTTTGAAATTCTATGAGAGAGGATGGCTGCTGGAACTGAATGGGAGTAACAGGATTAGGTGTGACTCTACGGGTTGGCTCTACAGGTGATTCAGGGCCAACAATACTAACCTCATTCGTGATGGTCACAGAACAATCATATAAACCACACCCTACACTCTGCTTATAGATATTATTTACATAGTCACTCATAGTCTTTCCCAGTACTCTCTTTGTCGAATTTTTGTAATGAAGTCCTTTTCTCGTGAAATGATGACGCACCAGTGTACTGCTCACATCACTGTCAGCTAAAATTGAAAAACGATTTCTTGTGATCAGTGGTATTGTATTCTAGGTACCTTGGTTGAATATTTATGCATCTAGTTAATCACTCTTGATTGAGAATAAATCATTGTAATGTTTATAATATATTGAATGAATATTGATGACTATAGTAAGTTCTCATCAATAATAATTGTTGTCGTGGATTATCTTATACACGAATATATACATATAGACAAACCTTTTGAAATCATCTTGAAAAAGAGAATTAAGAAAAACAAATCCAGCCCAAATGTGACTTCCACCTCTATGAAGTGTGATTCATGTAGATTATCTTTCCTGAAATTGTTTTATCTGATATTCATTTTACAATGTTAATGAGACGGTTTATTGGAAGAGATGAGTTGGCCTACTGCTTCAGTTGGGATCTGAACCACCGTGAAGTAATTTTCAAATTCATAAATGGTGTTTGGAGGAGTTCAGCTCTTAAAGCGGTCACCCTTACAACAGGAGTAGAAAGCAAATGGAGCTTAACTTATTTTATTGATAGTTTATCAGCACGACCACGAAACCAAATAGCTTTATGATGTCTAGCCTTGCATGATATAATAATTTCGAATAAAAGAAACATAATTATAAGAGCTCTAATAAAATACAAACAACTTGAATTAGTACGATCCTTCTCAGGGTTAATTGCATTTCACATTTTAGTACATTCTATCTAATAAAATACAAATAGCTTTAATTGAAAAGATCCTTTTAAGGGTTAATTACAGTTGACGTTTTAGTATATTCGATAATGAGACCAGTCATTAACGTAACAGCAGCAAACCAAATTTTGAATTTGAATTTCCAACTACCAGTTAATGTCAGCCAATGTCTATCAGTCATGTTCCCTTTATAGCTGGGTTGATGCGTGTATTACGTCATGTAAATCAATGCTGACGTGTGGGAATAACTGCATAATCAATCATTATTGATTATGGCTGATATTCACTTCAAACTGACAGCATTTCTGATAAGTAAACCCAATGCTTCCCATTAAACCGGTACTGAAAGTTTGAAGTGAGTCTCATATTACGCCTCTTCATATCAATAATCTCGAAAACGCCTGAAGGGTTTTCCGAAATAGAGCAGATTGCCGAAAATTATGGGTGAAATTTAAGTGGTACTTGGGCGTACCTCACGCCAACGCTGAATCGACGGTTTTGTGGTTCGAGATAACGAGAAAGTACCTATAGTGATGTCCACGTTATAATGACAGTATTTGATCAACTTTGGTTTTGCTATCCTTGTCTATCATTCGACAAAGCCGGTGGTACTATCCTTTTCTAGGTCCACAACGATGCCAATTATGTTTTTGTTAGTGTGAAATATGATTAATTAATGCAGAGAATCAGCATCGCTATTCTTCTATCTTCATCCACTGTCATTATAACGTGGACCTCACTATAGAAGAGAGCTGAGAGCTAAGTAGGGGGGTTAAATTCGAAGATGGGTTTTTGGTTTCACATCTATTCAAGACAATTAGATCATGAGAATTATCAATAAAAAGAATTGATTAGCTTATACACGTACGGAATAGGAAATACACGAATGACGCATCATCACGACTGAATTACTCAACTGATTAACTTAAAATTTCACAGAGTATGGTTATAGGCGTATTTTAAATTCTTCAAGATTCCAGTAGGTCAAGTTTTCAGTTTGACATGTATAATTGTTATAGTTATTGACTAGCAGGTAACCCGTGCTAGGGTCTAACTAAAAACTTGTCAGACTGAAAACTAGACCTACTGGAATCTTGAGGAATTTAGAATACGCCAATAACCATCCTCGGTAAAATTTCAAGTTAATCAGTTGAGTAGTTCAGATGTGATGGTGCATTATTCGTGTATTTCCTATTCCGTACGTGTATAAGCTAATTCTTTCCTTTATTATATTATAGATTTACATGATTTCTCTGCATCACTGGAAAATTCATTGAATGAGCGTATCGAGTTCCCACTTTTATCTTGAGGGACGAGTCTTTGTCCGTTTGTGGGTTTGCTCGACAACATTAACTTTCGAATAATCTCATTAAACAACATCAAATTTTCAACTCAAATTCTTAAAACATTATACAGATAGAGTCGGTTGAACATTAACATTGAATAACTTGTTTATATAAGACGAGAAATGATACATTACGTGCTCAATATCACTATAAATCATTTATAACTTTGAATATAAATAATCAATCGATGTTGTATTGACTAACTCCTTGATCCTTGATAATACTATAATAATTATGTATTTTTACTATAGATAGACTCAATTAAAACTAGTAGTTCTGTGAACAGTAGACCTCACGCAGTATTCTCATCCACAACTACCTGATTGAAACTATGGCCCTTATGGAAATACAGCAATACACTGGCTTCTCCACACATCTGTGTAATCACTTGTCAGCTGATTTATGATGAATAATTCTATAATCTGATTTTTACTTTCCTTGTCCTATTACCATAGGTAAGGAAAGTATTGCTTTCCGAAAAAAATTAAGGTACCCCAATTTCTGAATTTCTATACGTTTCAAGGTCCCCTGAGTCCAAAAAACTGGTTTTTGGGTATTGGTCTGTATATGTGTGTGTGTGTGTGTGTGTGTGTGTGTGTGTGTATGTGTGTGTGTGTATGTGTGTATGAGTGTATATATCTGTGTACACGATATCTCATCTCCCAATAAACGGAATGACTTGAAATTTGGAACTTGAGGTCCTTTCACTATAAGGATCCGACAGGAACAATTTCGATCAAATGCAATTCAAGATGGCGGCTAAAATGGCGAAAATGTTGTCAAAAACAGGGTTTTTCGTGATTTTCTCGGAAACGGCTCCAACGATTTTGATCAAATTCATACCTAAAATAGTCATCGATAAGCTCTATCAATTGCCACAAGTCCCATATCTGTAAAAATTCCAGGAGCTCCGCCCCATCAATGCAGATAGATTCCCAATTATCAGGCTTCAGATACAATTGAAACAAAAAATTTCGAGTGGAAAAGATCGAGCATGAGAATCTCTACAATTAATGATCAGTAACATTTTCACCTAAAATTAAAAATAAGCTCGAAATTCGAGAAAATGTTATTATTTCAATTGCAAACTGTTGGCAACTGTTGATTCTATTAAATCATTCACTACGAAGAAATAGCAGACCTCGTGTGTCTCTAGCGTTATAGTCCTGTCACCAGCTGGCTTAGATCTTTGAATAGTAGACTTGAGATGCGCGGAAACACTAGCGACAGGTGATAAATTTTCATAACGGCAAGGAAAGTTGTGTGAGTGCGCCACACCAGATTTTTGTTGTATGAATTTCACAATATAAGTTATATATTTGGAAGCATTATCAAGAACCTGCTTTCGATATAATACCTCCTTATTGAATGGCAAAGTTAAACTTCTTCTCTTCTGCTCTATTATAAGATGTTGGAAAAATTAAATACAATCTTGTTCTTCACAGATTTTGTCTTTCCGGTGATGAAATGATTAATGAGTTATAATAGTTATAAATGAGTGATATAAGTTATGTTTACGATTATTAACATTTACAAGACTTAGCCTATTTCGGACTATGTGTAACCTTATCTAAATTTGGGAGAGGAATAGTACAAGCACAACCAAGCTCCTTGCACACTCACGACAACCAAGCGTCTCTCTCAGGAGCTCTGAATTTGAATAACTTTAGACCTATACTGTGAATAACTTTATGGTTGAAAGTTGGGACAAGTTAAAAACAAATTTTCTTGCTTTATAACCAAATCACTTACACTTCCAAAAATAGTAAAACATAAATAAACCTAGACAAGGTAAGTTATCTTTTTTAGCCATCTTGTTAGGTACTTATGCTTAGAATAAAAATTTATAATTTAAATTAGAATAAAAATTTATTGAAATACTCATTTCTCAATGAATAGTTCAAGATATACAATTTTTACAGTTGAGTAGGACTACCTTATTAGAATTTGAATAACTGTAGTAGATTGAGCATGAAAATCTCTACAATTAATGTTCAGTAACATTTTCTAAAATTGAAAATAAGCTTTAAATTCGAGAAAATGTGAATATTCAATTGCAAATTATTGTTGATTCTATTAAATCATTCACTATGAAGAGATAGCAGACCAGCTATAGTGTGATAGTGTGACTCCAGCGTTATTGCCCTGTCACCAGCTGGCTCTAATCTTTGAATAGTAGACTTGAGATGCGCGGGAACACTAGCGTCAGGTGATCAATTTTCATAACGGCAAGGAAAGTTGTGTGAGTGCGCCACACCAGATTTTTCCTCTAATATTGGCGTATGAAGGAGGCTCCTTTTTCCTTTTATATTATCCTTGAATTGCAAAATTCCCAAAAACCTTGTATATAGGTCGACGCGCAATTAAAAAAGGAAATTTCATGAAAATCTATTACCGCGTTTCGCCGTAAATGCGCAACATTTAAACATCCAACATTTAAACATCAAGAGAAATGCCAAACCGTCGACTTGAATCTTAGACCTCACTTCGCTCGGTCAACAAGAGGAAAACGTAATATCGATTATTGTAAATCGTTTCGAACAGAGGATTTCAATAGAACAACTGATAGAATAGTATACGTTATTTCGAGCGAGTTCTCCAGCCCAGGCTGGCTCATTTGTTTGTGTTGTCATTGTCAATAATCGAGAAAAACTCATATGAATTCTATTGTATTCAACTTTTCATGTTCACGAAATTTGTTAGTTTGACGAAATCTCTCATTGATTAGTTTCGGATTGGTTTAAGTCTCTCCAATTGAAAAATGAAAAAAAATGAAAATGAAAATGAAATTTATTCTCCTTTTTCTTATACAAACAAAAAATTACAATATTTTATCTTAGAATTAAACTGACAGCAATTGTTTATAGGCACTGCCAGTATCATATATTATAATTACATATTTCGAATATTATTTAGTTGCTATTTCAAAAAGTCTAAGCAAAGTATTTTCGGCCATTGCGGTACAAATGTGCATATAATGTGCAAGAACAGCTATAAAAATTTATTTAGAAAAACAAAGCAGAAGCGCAGTGTTGAATTTTGTAATATTAAAACAATACTATAACTTAATAAGAAAAATATGAGCTAAGTGGAAATATAAATCACAAAGTACAAAAAGTTTGGGAATTTATGGAGTATAAATACATGGCATTGTACCGGTAGCTGAAACAGTGTATGAACAACAGTGTAACAGTGTAATTCAACTCCCATTGGCTGTCGCCATGACTGTGAAGTTGCTACTCTCTCATTGTTTAGTTTGTGATTGGTTGAGTCCATTCAATTCCCATAGAATGTCACTAGAACAAAGAAATGGCCACTCTCTCATTGGATAGTTACTGATTGATTGATTGGCTGTCACCAAAATAATGAAAATACCATTCTCTCATTGATTTGTTTGTCGTTGGTTAAATTCTGCCCTATGCAACTACCATTGCCTTTCGTCATGATAAGAAAATTGCCTATTTATTATTGGTTAGTTAATGATAGGGTGGATTCTCTCCTATATGTTTAATCAAGTTCAGGTAGAGGTTCAGTTAAGTTGATTTAATGAGTTGGAGATAATTACTGGTGATTTCTTGTTGATGACCAAGAAAATCATACAGTGTTTACTGAATCACTCAATAGAATTAATTATCTTTGAATCATAAACAGCTAAGTTTTCTCCTTCTAAAAAGATTCATTTCATTTTACCTATTTGAAATAATAAACAAATTAGTTCAAGTTCGAATTTTCTCAGCCTTTTCTTATGAAGAATTGTCTTTTAATTCACCTATTTGAGTTAATGGACAGATTAGTTCAAATTATAAATTCCTGATATTTTGGGTAATTTCCTTATAAAAATGTCCTTCCAATTCACCTATTTGTAATATAATGAAGAAAAAATTATTATTGGCTTGTACTCGTACGGGATAGGACACGAATGACGAATCATCACGTCTGAACTGCTGGACAGATCAACTTGAAATTTTGCATATAGATTCTTAATTTACCGAGAATGTTTACAGGCCTATTTTTAATTCTTCGAGATTTCAGTAGGTCAAGTTTTTAATCAGACCCTTGCGGAGCACGGGTTACCAGCTAGTTTGAAATAATAAACAAATTGATTCAAATTCAAAATTTCCGGAAATCTTATTTAAAACTTGATAAATCCATATTACAATGCAGTAGAAAAATATAATAATCTTCAGATTTTGTAGAAGTATTCAATCACCTACGATACGATACGACGATACGATGAAGACGTTGTTTTGACTGAAAATATTGAAACTGAGAGGCTGCCGTTATAGTGAGGAGATACCCTAATGGAAACTGCTGTGTTGAACATGACCGATAATTCAATTAGTGTCAACAAGTGTCTTCGGTCATTCTCAAAGTGCGCCATTCTCTCACTCTCTCTCACGCTCACCCTTTCTCTCTCTCTCTCGCTCGCTAATCTTCAATTTTCCATTACTTGCCGTCAAGTGCTTTTTATGGAGACCTGTAATCAATTTATGCTCTAATCGAGTTGTTGCTGTTGTTTCGAGTTAAAGTTTTCCTGGAGCTTGGAGAATTTTATTACTGTAATATATAGGTTTTATCATCGCGTAATATCTCTGGAATAGAACATCTTATGGGGAATTTTCCTCCAGTTTTCTCTGACATAATGTGGTGAGGGCGAGGATAATGTGATATTGAGAGACAGGACTTAATCCTTTTTGTGGAAAGTGTTTATCTTGGCTAACTGTTTCGGACGCAATTTTGAATCAAGAAAGTTTAAGATGGGCTTAATCTTTAGGTAAAAATTCATTCAATTTCACTTGCTCAATTTCTCTTTCTTTTTTCATGTTGATTGTCATTAAAACTGGTCTTAGAGACTAAGCATTAATTTTCATTCCACTATAAATCTTACACTAAAAAACTATAAAACATCACTTCATCCATTGATTGCCCAAGCAGTTCTCAAATTATGAGAGCAGTAAAAATTATATAGTCTGCGTACCCTACCACAAATTGATTTTAAACTAGTTCAAAAGGCTTTCTTCTCTTCAGTCTCCTGGTAAGATGTATGTTCTGTACCAGTTGCTTAGCTTGCCTCAGGGTTGACATGATGATGGAGTCTCGACTCATGCCGCATGGCAAATCGACTTATCTCACTGGACACAAATGGAATGCGTAGATCTCTATATCTCTATGCAAGTACAGTCGAACCTCTCTATAACGAACCTCCACTTGACGAAATCCTCTACACAACGAATTTTTACCTGGTCCCATGACATTTTGGAGTTTTGGCTGCTTATTTACCTCTATTCAACGAATTTCGGACCTCTCAACAAGAAAGTTTTCTCTTGACTTCAACATACAAAATGTAGTGTGTATAGGAAGCAGACGATCATTTTCAAGGAATTGTTTAGTTTCAGCAGAAAGGTCAATAGACTAAAAATAATGGCAATTCAGGTAGGAAGAAGATGGGTGGTGGACAGTCTTTGTTCCAGGTGGAAAGACATGTCGGAAATTGAATGCAAGTTACTCTAAATTGGAAGAGCTTGTCATTTGTAGACCAGGCAGGTGAACGACTGGACTTTCTAAATCTTGCTTTTGTCACACATTTCAATTCTTTGAACTGACTAAGATAATGATGGTTGTGACGAACTTGAGGAGAAGAATCCGTCAGATCAAGAAGTTCTAGAAGCTTTCAAAATTATCAGGCAAGGATTAAATCTGAAAAATAGTGTACCAGCCTTTTTATGTTCGACTGTTTGAATAGATGTGAGTCGTTTATTGAACATGATGTTTTATTCAAATGCAAAATTCAACCAAAAATTACTCACTTTTTCAAATAAAACATTAAAAATTAGGGAAGTTGAGTTATTATAGTATTTATAGTGAAGTTATTGACAAAATTACCGTATTTTGCGTTAAATCTAATACAGTAGTAGAGTATAAAGTACTAAAAAATCGTTGGTGAAGGAAGTTGAAAAATATTGTTACTGAGTATGTACTTTGATTAAAACTCTACTAATAGTACAAACCAAGCTCTCTATAATAAATTGGTGAGTTTACTTACCTATTACATTCTATAAATATTCAAAAAACAAGTTTTTTTTCTATTTAAAACAGCTTGAATTTTCAAATTTCCATATTAATATGGCCTAATAGGTATCCCCTACCTACGTTCGCGATGATATGTTTTATGTACCATATTCATTTATTTACCGCCGTGATACCATATTACAAGATCCATAAGATCGTGGCAGTTTTCTTGACAGAACAACCTCTCAATAACGAATACCTTTCAGCAGCGAATTTTCTCTCGGGATAATCGACTTCGTTATACAGAGGTTCGACTGTAATTGTTTCTGATGCACCAAGAAGGGTTGACCATATTCCCTTATACTTTATTTTGAAATTTCTGTATCATATTGATGTAACTTTGACAGGCACATCTCCATAGTTAGATCCCATACACCTAAAATTGGTTTCAAGATTTGGTTGTAGAGAATGATCTTGTTCTTCAAAGATAGGGTGGGTTGGTAACCAATACATTTGTGCTTATTCTACATTAAGCTCTATTATCTTGATCAACGTTTTCAATTTTTCTTGATATTCGAACTTGAAAACTGTCTAGATGGAATCTGTTACAATAGTATTGCTATAACAGTTTTTTTGTCATAGTCATTCAATTTCAGCTGTTTTACATCCATGAAATCAAGCCGGTAAACAGCTGATTGTAGAACAAATAAACATATGATTCTCATTACAGCATACTATACTGTAATAAAATCATATGTTTTCTTTACAGTCGAGTATGTTTCCTAGTTCAGAATTTGGAACAGCAAAACTGCCGCCTTTTAGCACTCCAGGTGGATGTTTTGTCAACTACAATCAAGAAATTCCTGATTCGAAACTTGTAAACTAGGTTATGTTTATAGAATGCATGTAGTAATGTCAGCACAAGCAGTTGATGTTTTCTGTTTCTCAATTATTCTTTTCTAGATTATTATGACAAAAAATAGTGTAAGTTACTCGGACGTGAATGTCTTTTGCAGTGCTCGAATGAAATTCTAGTCTCGGCTAACGACTCGACTAGAAACATCATTCTCGCCTGCAAAACGGCCCTTCCCGTCCTTGTGACTTAAGATACTATTGTAGCGTTCTCGTCGTTGTCTTCCTACAAGGATTAGGCAATTTGCCTTTTCCGACTTCAAACTCCCCATCACATCCATCTTTTGCGACGGCTGCCCACATTTCTCCTTCCAACCGGGTTATACGACATGTCTGCCTTGGGAATCCTGTCGCTCTCCATCCTTCAACATGATCTTTCCAGACTTGCTGATTCTCTTCAATCTTCTGCCATTTGGAAATTATGTTGAGCTCGCTTCTTATATCAACATTACCAATATCTAATATTCATACTAATTAAGTTGAAATCGAAGTTATATCAATTGAGTTATAGTTATAAAAAGTATATCCAATCAGTCCAGACCAATATTTGATTTATATTAATTAATTTATTTATTTATTCATTCATTGTAGAAAACACTATAATCATAATATAAATATGCCTGTACTATTTCTCTCCAAAAATTTTGATAGAATGTCTATGTTTTTTTTCAAAGGTTAAGTTTATGAAATCACACAGCGCTTCGACACTTTATTATCGGTTATCACTTGATTTGAAACACTCATTCTTATTCTATTTATCACATGCCACAATCACAATATCAAATTGATGATTAGGAGAGGATCAACAGGATAAACACAAAACTGTTTCTCTCCCTAATCTTGACGAAAATAGAAGCTATAGTAATGGAAACTACTGTACTTAATTCTAATAAGTCCAGACCAATATTTAATTTATATTAATTGAGTTGGAATACTCATTCTCTTTTTATTTTTTTCATTTCAAAATCAAAACATCAAATTGATGATTGGGAGAGAATCAACAGGGTGAACCCAAAACTGTTTCTCTCCCTAATGTTGATGAAAATGGAAGTTATATTAATGGAAACTACTGTACATGATTCCAATCAGTCCAGACCAATATTCAATTCATATTAATTGTATTAATATTATTTAATTAAAATCGAATATTAATTGGTAGACAATCAACATCAACAGGATAAAACCAAAACTGATTCTCTCCCTAATCTTTATGAAAATAGAATGGAAACAACTATACACAACTATACTTGATCCCTATCAGTACAGACCAATATTTCATTCATATTATTTGTATTGATATTATTTAATTAAAATCTAATATTAATTGGTAGAGAATCAACATCAACTGGATGAACCAAAACTGTTTCTCTCCCTAATTTCGATGAAAATAGAAGTTATATTCATGGATACTACTGCACTTGATTCTTATCAGTCCAGACTAATATTGAATTCATCTAGTAGTTCTGTGAACAGTAGACCTCGCGTTCAGTAAGTTACATTGACCTGTTGTTATGTTTTTTCAAAAATCAATAAATAATTTATCAATTTAAAATGTCTAGAAAATGACCTAAATAAACATAGAGCTTTCTCTCCTATGGTACCGTGACGTGTCGTCCCGGAATATGAGTGTGAGCGCTGTTATCAGGTCTGGCTGCAACTGTCTACAACGTTGATGGAAAGATACAATTTTCAAGATGTTCGATGTTTTTGAACAGGTAGTTTTATAGTCAACTGTCTACTAACGTTGATGGAAAGATACATTTTCAAGATGTTTGATGTTTTTGATCGGGTAGTATTATAGTCCACTAGACAGCTGATTTATGATGAATAATTCTAAAGTCTGATTTTTACGGTAATATTGGCGTTCAAAGGAGACTCCTTTTCCATTTGTATCATCCTTTAAATGCAAAATTTCAAAAAACCGTATGTATACGTCGACGCGAAATTCAAAAAGGAACATACCTTTCAAATTTCATTTAAATCTGCTGCGTTTCGCTGTAAATGCGGAACATATAAACATAAATATAAACTGAATGAAAAAGACTAAGAAATTGTCAAAAACCACAGATTTATTGATACTTAGAAAGACCGGTTTCGGTTATTACACCATTGTCAATCTCTGGTAAACTGTAATAACCGAAACCGGTCTTTCTAAGTATCAATAAATCTGTGATTTTTGACAATTTCTTAGTCTTTTTCATTCAATATGAATAATTACCACAATATCAACTTCTCAACTACACAAAAAATAAATATATAGAGAAATGCAAAAACGTCGACTTGAATCTTAGACCTCACTTTGCTCGGTCAATCAATATTATTCAATGAAAATCAAATATTAATTATTATTGAGTTGAAATATAAGTTTTGTGACTTACTTTCCGGAGAGCACGAGTGAAAGGCTGTCTACTTTGGTGACCTTTTCTTGTGCGTAGACCTCCTGGTACTTGAGCTGCCTGATCATTTTCATGCAGTCCAGCACCTTCTTGAATTGGTGTCTCGTCACCTTCAGCGGCCTAAATAGTGCTTGGTACACCTGCAACCACAAAATAATAATATAAATCATTGTTTAGTCAAAATTAGAGATAAATTAGACTATAGATTTGTAATAAATAGTAGGGACATGAACCGTTATAGTACAGTGTACTATAAATACACTACATTACATACTACTATTCATATACCATTATATAAAGTTTTCTACTTAAATATGTGTAACGCTAGTTCGCCTCCATGGTGCACATTGGGTAACGCTAAATGGACTAGCATATAATGGCGGTCAGACAAACTTATGTTCTCCTGACCAAAAACTACACAACATCTTAAAGAAGTTGAAAAAATATAGTGTATATTTGAGAGACTCATGAGCTTCATATGTGTTGTGTATCTGTCATACGGTATATAAATAAATTAATATATATCATTATACTACAAGACTTAACCTATTCCGGACTATGTGTAAATTTGGGAGAGGAATAGCTCAAGGTTACCTTATTTTTACTTTCCTTGCCCTATTACCATAGGTAAGGAAAGTATTGCTTTCCGAAAAAAATTAAGGTACCCAAATTTCTAAATTTCTATAAGTTTCAAGGTCCCTTGAGTCCAAAAAAGTGTTTTTTGGGTATTGGTCTATATGTGTGTGTATGAGTGTATGTTCGTCTGTGTACACGATATCTCATCTCCCAATTAACGGAATGACTTGAATTTTGGAACGTAAGGTCCTTTCAATATAAGGATCCGACACGAATAATTTCGATCAAATGCGATTCAAGATGGCGGCTAAAATGGCGAAAATGTTGTCAAAAACAGTGTTTTTCGCGATTTTCTCGAAAACGGCTCCAACGATTTTGATTAAAGTTATACCTGAAATAGTCATTGATAAGCTCTATCAACTGCTACAAGTCCCATATCTGTAAAAATTTCAGGAGCTCCGCCCCATCCATGCAAAGTTTGATTTTAGCTTTCTCAATTATCAGGCTTCAGATACAATTTAAACAAAAAAAAATCGAGTGGAATAGATTGAGCATGAGAATCTCTACAATTAATGATCAGTAACATTTTCAACTAAAATTAAAAATAAACTCGAAAATCGAGAAAATGTGATTATCCAATTGCAAACTATTGGCAAACTGTTGATTCTATTAAATGATTCACTATGAAGAGATAGCAGACCTCGTGTGTCTCCAGCGTTATTGCCCTGTCACCAGCTGGCTCAAATCATTGAATAGTAGACTTGAGATGCGCGGGAACACTACCGTAGCGTCAGGTGATCAATTTTCATAACAAGGAAAGTTGTGTGAGTGCGCCACACCAGATTTTTTCCCTCCCTATCATTTTGATTATGTACTTATTGTATGAATCAATAAAGTGTAATAGTATATTAATAATATTGTAATAGTTGGTATTTCTACCAATAATAATAATTCTTATTTCATTATCTATAGGCATATTAATTTCACGTAGCTTACTACCCCATTCACACTTTACACTATACACCCGAATTGTCAACGTCATTACCACCAAACAGCAAGGGAAATAAATATCCGACCCATTGTTATTTTGAGATAGAAAATGAGGCACAACTAAGTGAAACAAAGAAAGCAGATACTAAGATAAATGAGTGTGACAGAGACATCAGATGCCTTTAATAAATGAGTGGGACAGAGACAGCAGATTCTAAGATAAATGAGTGGGACAGAGACCGAAAATTGCTAAGATAAATGAGTGCGACAGAGATGGCAGATGCCTAGGATAAATGAGTGCGACAGAAACAGCAGATGCCTGGGATAAATATTAGTGGGACAGAGAACAGCAGATGATAAGATAAATGAGTGGGACAGAGACAGCAGATGCCTGGGATAAATATTAGTGGGACAGAGAACAGCAGATGCCTAGGATAAATGAGTGGGACAGAGACAGAATTTGCTAAGATAAATGAGGCATTTGGCTGTGATGATGAGGCGTGTTATTGTGGCATTCACAACAAACTGTCAGTATTCCTTGTAGATAACACCATTGCTTCTCATTCAACTAATGCTGACAGTTTGTAGTGAGACTCAGTGCAGGTCTGTTCAGTTATCTACAGTGGGGTTCTTTCAGCACTCGTTACGAGCGACACCATTGTTACCCATTTGACCCAATGCTGACAGGAAGTGTTGAATCACACTAGAACTGAAAGACCGTCCACAAAACGGAATGTGGCTGGGTTAGGTTAGGTTGAATCGACTTGGTTAGGTTGGGTTAGGTTAGGTTGAGTGGTTGCGAGAGAAAGGTTGAAACTCCCTAGGAGTCAGAGAGCGATTTATTTCAATGTCATTTTCTCACTCCTACCCTTTTCCTCTTCTCTCTAACTCTCTCTCTGTTCTCGTTTCTCCTTCCTATCACCCTCATAATCTCTCTATCTATCTCTCTCAATTCTCCTATCTCCTTTCTATCACCCTCTCAATCTCTCTCTCTCCTTTCTCTCTTCTCCACTCTCCTTTCTAACACCCACATAATCTCTCTCTCCTATCTCGTCTCTCCTTTTTATCACCCTCATAATCTCTCTACCAATCTCTCTCTCTCTTTCCCTTCTCCTCTCTCCATTCTATCACCCTGATAATCACACACTCTCTCTCTCCCTTCATCTCTCTCATTTCAATCAACCTCATAATCTCCATCTATCTATCTCTCTCTCTCTCTTCCTTCTCCTCTCTGCTTCCTATCACCCTCATAATTTCTCTCTATCTCTCTCTCTCCCTTTTCCTCTCTTCTTTCTATCACCCTCATAATCTCTCTCTCTCTCTCTCTTTTTTGGTAGAGAGTTAGTGGGGAGGATATTTTTAATATTCCCCCATACATATTGATATGTCCAAAGCTCCGCCAATTTATGTAGATGCATAACAATATAATTATCTATAGTTATTATATTACAAATTGCTTTTTCATATCATATACAGTTCAATAATTATTTTCTTAGTCTATATTATGTAAATTCATCTATAATTTTGCTGTATTGTAAGCTATTGTATATAAGTGTATACGCTAGTATATATTGTAATCTACATAAATAAAGTACTCAATCAATCAATCAATCTCTCTGTCCCTTTTCCTCTCTCCATTGTATTACCCTCATAATCTCTCTCTCTCTCTCCAGTGGAGAAATCCAGTGGAATTTGAAATATTGTTTCCAATTGTATTAATATAATTAGGTTTAAATTCTCTTTTATTATATGTAATTGTATTTTGATTAAGAGTTTTATTCACTTATATTAATCTTATGTAATCTTATTACATAATATGTAATCAATTTTTTCTGTTTTCTTATGTGAATTTTCCTTCTATTGTAAAGGGTTGTGTGGTAGAGAGGACCAGGAGTCCTAACTCCGCCCTAATAAAGGCATATAATCAATCAATCAATCTCTCTCTCTCTCTCTCCCTTCTCCTCTCTCATTTCTATCATCCTCATAATCAATCTCTCTCTCTCTCTCCTTCTCCTCTCTACTTTCTTCAACTCATAATCGCTCACTCACTCTCTCTCTCTCCGATCTCGTCTCTCCTTTCTATCACCCTCATAATCACTCTCTCTCTCTCTCTCTCTCTCTCTCTTTTCTTCCTCTCCTTTCTATCAACCTCATAATCTCTCTTTCACGCTCTCTCTCTCTCTCTTTCTGTCTCTGTCACTCTTTCTCTTCCTCTCTCGTATCCCTCTGGGGAAAACTCACCCAGTGCGAGGCGAGCGGTGTCGGAAAATTTATATTTGTCACGTCGTAGTTTTCCCAGTGAAAGAAAAGCGGTGCTGCGTTTGGTGTGGCAATGGGAAACAGGGCACGTGACAGAGAGAAATTGTAACGATGTGCCTGTAGTGACCAGCGGCTGTGTGTAGTGTTTGCGAAATGGCAGTGCAGGAAAAGATGAAGTGCTAATAATGGTGGCGAAAAAGGATAGGGTTACGTTGCATTGAGTTGTGGCCTCTCCGGAAAGTAATAAAAAGGTCAGGAATGTGGAGGAAAAGAAGTTGAAGAAGAAAATGACGTGATGTAGAGAATAGAAAGAAGGGATGTGAACATGGGGAATATAGTATATATGATATTTATTTATTTATTTATTAGATAGAGCGAACAATACAATAGTCGGAAAAGAAAAAACAGGCTATTGCCCAAAACTTCTTCAATTCCCTGATTTTGTCACAAATCGACCAAATATTATGTAGAGGTTATGTTCACTTCAATTTCAACCCCAAATCTTCAATCTGAAACTATGAATCAGAATAAAACAAAGAATTTCGAATTAAGATAGATTGATAATGAAACTTCCATTAAAACCAAACTTCAAATATTCACAAAATATAGAATAAAATCACTAAATATATAAAAATGTTTATAGCAGTATATTTGAAATCGTATACTATTAAACGAGCAATTTCTGTTTTTATGTTTGTATTTCACCGGATCTCGAAAACGGCTCTAACGATTCTCACGAAATTCAGCGAATAGTAGGTTTATAATATAAAAATTCGATTGCACTATAATGAGGTCCACGTTATAATGACAGTATTCGATTAACATTGGTGTTGCTATCCTTGTCTATCATACGACAAAGCAGATAGAGCTATCCTTTTCTAGCTCCGGAACGTTGCCAAATATGTTTTTCATAATTTAGAAATATAATTAATTGAGGCAGAGACTCGGCAACGCTGTTCTCCTATCTTTATCCACTGCCATTATAACGTGGACCTCACTATAGGTCTCATCCCTGTGAAAACTCGCTGAAAGACACTAGAAGGATAATTATTATTCATCCTTGGAAAAACAGCTGATAATAATAATTCGTCGTCTGTTGATGATGGAAATGAGTGAGCGAGTTCATGTGTGTGGGACTGTGTCAAAATTATGACTCAGCTGTTGAACTTTTGTAATTATTCAATCAGGTACTTAGTGCTGGTTGCAAAAAGGCCGGGTTATTTTCAATTTTGGATATCACGAAAAATTTCCCAATACTTCAATGTTGAGAATTGCGGAGAAAGCCTGAATATTTTTTTAGTGTTTATAGATCATATTTTTTTATTAAGCGTATTTCTTCATTGCACACTTTTAAGGATATTTCTAGTTGCCTTTAGATAGAATTTTTCCAAAGTGAATCAATTTCAAGTTCATTATTGTTGGTTCAGTGTAACTTAGTGGAATAAGTATAGTTGAACCTTCAAACTCCTCACTTTTCAAATACATCAAGTTAAAATGGAAATAATTGAATTCGGAAAATTAATTCATAAAATGAGGTTTTTGTTTCAAGACCGTAATCTCAAAGTAGTTATTATTGCGAAAAATTCATGTTTGATGATTTAGTATTGAATGAAAATTTATCTGATTAGGTGGAAATTAAGAGAAATGACAACTATTGTTGACAAAATTGTGATCTAAATCCATTAATCATTTGTGATAGCTAATTGATAAAAAAACTTGAGCAATAGATTTTAGTGATTCTAATACAAAATAATTCTTTACTGGAAGCGGATTATTGGCAAAAATGTTTTTCATAATTTAGAAATATAATTAATTGAGGCAGAGACTCGGCAACGCTGTTCTCCTATCTTTATCCACTGCCATTATAACGTGGACCTCACTATAGGTCTCATCCCTGTGAAAACTCGCTGAAAGACACTAGAAGGATAATTATTATTCATCCTTGGAAAAACAGCTGATAATAATAATTCGTCGTCTGTTGATGATGGAAATGAGTGAGCGAGTTCATGTGTGTGGGACTGTGTCAAAATTATGACTCAGCTGTTGAACTTTTGTAATTATTCAATCAGGTACTTAGTGCTGGTTGCAAAAAGGCCGGGTTATTTTCAATTTTGGATATCACGAAAAATTTCCCAATACTTCAATGTTGAGAATTGCGGAGAAAGCCTGAATATTTTTTTAGTGTTTATAGATCATATTTTTTTATTAAGCGTATTTCTTCATTGCACACTTTTAAGGATATTTCTAGTTGCCTTTAGATAGAATTTTTCCAAAGTGAATCAATTTCAAGTTCATTATTGTTGGTTCAGTGTAACTTAGTGAATAAGTATAGTTGAACCTTCAAACTCCTCACTTTTCAAATACATCAAGTTGAAATGGAAATAATTGAATTCGAAAATTAATTCATAAAATGAGGTTTTTGTTTCAAGACCGTAATCTCAAAGTAGTTATTATTGCGAAAAATTCATGTTTGATGATTTAGTATTGAATGAAAATTTATCTGATTAGGTGGAAATTAAGAGAAATGACAACTATTGTTGACAAAATTGTGATCTAAATCCATTAATCATTTGTGATAGCTAATTGATAAAAAAACTTGAGCAATAGATTTTAGTGATTCTAATACAAAATAATTCTTTACTGGAAGCGGATTATTGGCAAAAATGTTATATTTGAGAAGTTTAAAAGTTTATAAATTATTGTGTCAATTGCGGAGAAAGCAAGCACTAAAATCAAAATATAACCAAAATAAGTAAGGAGTGGAAATTTTGTAAGTTGTAACGAAAGGCACGTCTCTAAACACAAGAAGCCATGCGATTGGCCAAAAGGTGAGAAATCCACCATTTTACAATTTGAACCAATCAGGAGCCAGCAGATGTACAACGTCACATGAGGCCTGTCAGATCGCTAACTTTTGAAAGCTGCTAGCTTCTGATTGGTTGGTATCACAAAATATTGGCTCTTTAGTCCATTGGGTCAATCAGTCGATTCTAATATTGGACTTGGAGGTACTAGATATTGTTACTTCCTCTTTGGTAAAATACTGTTGCTAGATAAGGCTTTCTCAGCAATTCTCAAAATTGATGCATTGGGCTATTTTTCGTGATATATAAAATTGAGACACACATTATCTCAATTTATCAAAATTACTGTATTTCTTTTTACTTTCTATTGAGACAGACATTCTCTCAATTTATTCATTCTATTACAGTATTTCTTTTTACGTTCCAAATTCATTAGTTACCTTTATTTTTAATTTATATTGAGACAGACATTCTCCTATTACAGTATTTCTTTTTACTTTCCAATTCATTTTGAACTCGCAAGACTCGTTTTACAAAACAAAAATCAACTTTGTATTATTTCGGGGAGGTGTTTGATACAATAGTTGGTATTATATCTATTCGCTGTAATTAGATGTACGATATATTCTCGGTAATCCCTTTGGAAAGGATACTGCATGAGGCCAGCTCTATTAGCCTATCTGACAATTTTGAGCTCTTCAAAATCCCTGCACAGTGTTTCGGAACCCACCTGAAACTGTAGGTCCGATGGTGTTCCTTCCATTACCCAGGCACAAGTCTTGGCTTCATGTGGCCATCATACCAAGCAATGAACAACAAAACATTATTTGTAGTTTTTTTTACTTCGACACATCTCACTATTTCGTAGTAGGCCTATGATAATAATAACACTTTCCGTGTCTGTTGCATTTTAATGCACCAAAGAAACATGTATGCTGTGATTGTTTGGGAAAATGTTAATCTTATAGATATCTGGCCAAAACGATTAGTAGACTCTGATGAAGGATATCAGGATTATTGAAATTAGAGAAGTAACACTCCATTTTCAACACTTAGTGCCAGTTGCACAAAAGTCGGTTGAATTTTAACCGTGATTAATTCCACAAGAACCAACATAGAAAACTTTTCATACGCGTTGCCTTTCAATGTACCAATTCTTTGGGAAAATTTCAATCTTATGGGTATCTGGTCAAATAGATTAGTAGACTCTCATGAAGGATATCAAGATTATTAATACTCTATTCTCAACAGTTAGTGCTGGTTGCACAAAAGTCGGTAAAATTTTAACCGTGATTTATTCCTCAAGAATCAATCAGAAGGTCTTATCAAAAAGGCCTTCTCTGATTGGTTCTCGTATAATTAATCATGGTTAAAATTGAACCGGCTTTTGTGAAACCGGTACATAAAGATACAAAACTCCATGAGATGTTAGCGAATGCAAGGAGAAAGAAATAAATAAGATGAAGAAGGTTGAGAAGTAGTTAAGAAGAAGACGAAGAGGAAGGAGACCCATTGTTGAACTACATGTTGCTCACAGTTTAGAAAGCCACAAAAAATGCCCAAGAAAAGCTTTTCCAGAACTGTATCTCTTGAATGCGAAGTCAAAAACAAATAACAGTCCGACTTGTTGGACCAATTCCAATGGATTTGTTCGCCGCGACGACAACTTTTGCCAGTTGTTCGAATATTGTCCAAGTTGCTGACCATCTGTTGCAAGGAAGAGCAATCCTGAATGAGATCGAGGCAGCTGTTGCCGGTTGAATCACTTTTCTGGAATTTCCTGTTGGTTTCGGACCACCCGGTGTTTTATAGAGAAAGATCAAAACTGATTGGTTTGGTCTTCTAATGAATGGTGCACAAAACACTTCCGAATGTTATCCTGTTATAAATGATAAGAGGAACAAGGATTAGCTGATAAAAATAGTTTTACTTAAAGTGTAACTAGAATGAGTCGAAGAAGGATTAGATAAAGATCGTTTAATCGAGGTATCTGTGGTAGAAATGTTAATTGTAGGGTTTGCTTGTCAGAAGGGTTTAACCACCGCTATTCGTCTTGTAATTGAAAACAATTCTAGGTACATTGAAAAACATTATCTACAAGACGAATAGCGGTGGTCAAACCCTATAATTGTTTTCCAGGTACATTAGTTTCATGTGATAGCTGTAAAATAAATGATTCTGTAATATGGTTTATTGAATTTCATTGTCCTATAATTGAATTAAGTACAGAATGAATTGTTTTTGAAGTATAATAATGTAGGTTACTGTTTGTAGGCCTACTATCCAAGCAATTAATCAAGATAAGTTGTAACTGTATACGTAATACAGTAACCCCTGAACACACTTTAAAGTAATCATAGTTTGTTTGAAAACTACGTGCTAATACAATAACCCCTGAACACACTTTAAAGTAATCATAGTTTGTTTGAAAACTACGTGCTATTAAAGTCGGTTGGATGCTTTAGAGTTACGTCCCTTCTATGGGATGCATTTGATGTATGTATTTTTAAATATATTTAATAAGAATATTTTTTGAGTCAATGATATTTTTCAAAAGCATAGGGTATGGGAGGTTTCATAAGCCTTGCCATAACCACTGCGTAAAAACAAAACAGAACCAAGTGTTCCTTCTTGTATCCCATTTACCAACTGAGTTCATTTAATCAGAGAAAAGTACTTTTCTCTCTGATTTTATATCTCTTTGATATTTGTTCATCTGATTTAATCAAAGTTTCAAGTCCGAATTCCTACGTTATAAATACAAAGCTATTTTAGGGTGTCATTCGTACGATATCTCAAAAGTGTGAGTCATTCAACTTTTCTTCATTTGTGTAAAATTATCAAAAAATAAGATTAACATATTGCCATTTAAAAGCCAAAACCTAACCTGTCCTTTTATCTCTAATTGCTGATTGAACCTGACTGACTCTTCTAGTCTAGTCAATTTTCCAGAGGAATTCCTTATATTAACATTCCATATAACATCATGCTTTCCATTGAACCAATGCGCTGACGTTTGGAGGAAATTGCACTCTATAAAATGTTGTCTCTTTAAAGAGGATTAGAAGTGCTATAAAAAAATAGGCCTACTATATTATATTCTCGTCACTGCAATACTTTGATAAGTGATTCAAAATAGCAATTGAACAAGTGTTTGATTAGTGAATAACATGTGTGGCCTTCTCTGTTTAGCAAAGTGTGTTTCATTTCACTCTCGCTGTTCAAACAAATGGCAAGAAACATGTTTCAGATGCAGTGTTTGAATATTCATTATGACAGGAGTTGTTGTAGTCTATGTAGGCCTGTACTAGCTATACTCTATGTACCGTACAGAGATTCTAGCTTAATTTAGAATTCAAATCCAAGGAGTTACGAATTCATGTTTATGTAATGATAACGCCAGTCATGAGAAACTATAGAATAGATTTTCTTCTTCTTTTTCCTCTTCTTCTTCTTCTTCTTTTTCTTTCTCTGCTTACTTTCATTTGTTTTCTTCCTCTTCTTCTCTAACCTTTTCTTCTTCTTTCCCTACTTATTTTTATTTGTTTTATTCCTCCTCTTCTTTATCCTTTTTTCTTCTCATTCTTCATCTTCTTCTCCTCAATCTTTTTCTTCATTCTTCTTCTTCTTCTTCACATTTTTTCTTCTCCTCCAACTTCTTCACTTCGTTTACTTCAATCTCTTCAACTTATTTTCAATCTTCTGCTCAATTCTTGTTTCTTCCTTATTTTGTCATTTTTTCTATTTTTTGTCTTCATTATACTTCTATTACTCCCTCTTGATCCTACTCAATTTTTCTCCTGTATTCTTTTGCTATTTATATCCGTTCTTCATCCTTTATTCTCCTTTTTCTCCTTCTTACTTTTTTTTTCTTCTTCTTCTTCTTCTTCTTCTTCTTCTTCTTCTTATTATTATTATTATTACTCTTCTTATTTTCCTCCATTCTTCCTTCTCAACCATTCTTTCCATCTCTCTTCAGTTTTCTGCTGTCTCCTTTTCATTCTTCTCCCTATCTCTCTCCATCCACTCTCTATTCCCTCTTGAATCTTATCATTTTTCTTCTCCTTCTTCTTCTTACTTTCCTCGTTCTTCTACATTCTTTTTCCTCAATCATCATTCTTTTTTCCTCATTACTTCCCCACTATTTCTTTTCAATTGTTCTACTAATTTTTCATTTTTTCTCTCTATTTCTCTTCATTCTTATTACTCCTCTCTTCTTATTTTTTTACACCTTTATCCTACCTGCTGCTCCTTCTTTTCCTTCTTCTTCTTCTCCTTACTATCCTTCTTCTTCTCCTTCATCATTTTCTCCTGTATTCTTTTGCTATTTATATCCATTCTTCATCCTTTATTCTCCTTCTTACTTTTTTTCTTCTTCTTCTTCTTCTATTATTATTATTATTATTATTATTCATCTTCTTATTTCCCTCCATTCTTCCTTCTCAACCATTCTCTCCATCTCTCTTCAGTTTTCTGCTGTCTCCTTTTCATTCTTCTCCCTATCTCTCTCCATCCTCTCTATATTCCCTCTTGAATCTTATCGGTTTTCTTCTCCTTCTTCTTCTTACTTTCCTCGTTCTTCTACATTCTTTTTCCTCAATCATCCTTCTTTTTTCCTCATTACTTCCCTACTATTTCTTTTCAATTGTTCTACTAATTTTTCATTTTTTCTCTCTATTTCTCTTCATTCTTAATACTCCTCTCTTTTTATTTTTTCACACCTACCTGCTGCTCCTTCTTTTTCTTCTTCTTCTTCTTCTTCTCCTTACTATCCTTCTTCTTCTCCTCCTCCATCATTTTCTCCTTCTTCTTATTCTTTCACTTCCTCTTCTTCTTCTTCTTCCTTTCCTCTTTCTCTTCTTCTTCTACTTCTCCTTTTTCTTTCTCATCATTTTCTCCTGTTTTCTACCTCTATTTCTTCTTCTGTTTCTTTTTCACTTATTCCTCATGATTCTCAATCTTCTTCTTATTCCTTTCCTCATTCTCTCTTCCCCATTCTTCCTATTTCTTCCTTCATCCTCACTCCTTCTCCCCCTTCTTCTCCATCCTGTCAGTGGCAGAGAACTCGCTCTGTATTAGCATTAGCATTGGCATTGTCGAGACGAAAATGAGATATATTCACATCTTGGTCTCCGAGTCATTATCATCTCAAAACGGGCTCAACTACTGCTCTACTCAAGTTCACTGTCAGCATTATAATTGAATGGATAGCATGAATGCTATCTCTAAGGAATACTGACAGATTAAAGTGAATCTCACTATGGATGCCGTCTAGCCAAGTCAGCTCTGAATGTCTGAATGTAATCTCAATCATAATACAGTAATATCATGCCAAAGCGTGTTTCTATGTTAAGAAGAAGCATTCTATGCAGGAGGATTGTATGGAAGCATACATAGTAGGTTCTATACGAATGAAGCTGAAAAGAGAATCTTGTCTTATTCTGCTTCTTCTTCTTCTTCTTCCTTTCCTTCTCTTTCATTTCATATTCATCTTCATGATTATCCTTAATCTCTTCTCCTTATTCTTCTTCCGAGCATTGTATGGAAGCATACATAGTAGGTTCTATACGAATGAAGCTCAAAAGAGAATCTTGTCTTATTCTGCTTCTTCTTCTTCCTTTCCTTCTCTTTCATTTCATATTCATCTTCATGATTATCCTTAATCTCTTCTCCTTATTCTTCTACCGAACATTGTATGGAAGTTAGTACTATACGAATGAAGCTCAAAAGAGAACCTTGTCTTCTTGTCTTTTTCTGTTTCTTCTTCTTCCTTTTCTTCTCTTTGTTTTCTTATCCATCTTCATCATTATCCTTTATCTCTTCTTCTTATACTTGTTCCTTCTTTCCTATTCTATTTCATCGTCTTTAATGTTTTACTTTTATCTTAACTTCTCCATATTTTGACCTCCTCATTTTACCCTTTATTTAATTCGTTTTTCTCTCTCTTACCGTCGTCTTTTTTAGTTCTTTTCTTTTCTACTTCAAGCTACTTGATTGGTAAATTTGTTCCCTCTGCATTTTTCCCTTAGATGTCGTTCTCTTTAAATTTTATCACGCCTTATTTCATCTGTCATTATTTTTGTTAGTTTCCCTGTCCTTTTACTTCTTCTTTTGTATTTCGTTCTCTTGTATTCCTCTTCTTTCTATTATTATCCTGTTTCTCATCCCGCTCTTTTCTTAGCTGGAAGTGTTTATTTTTTCAAAATTTCCTCATCCTATACTTTCTGCTTCTCTACCTTCCCGCCAATTTCTTGGACTTTTCACAGTTCTTCTTCCCTTTTCTTATTTTTCATCTCTTCACGTTGTCTCTGTCCAATTTGCCTTATCATCTTCTTGTCTGTACTTCTCCTTCTCCTCTTTTCTTCTTCTTTTATTATCACACTTTCCACTTTCCTTACCCTCCTTCACTCCCTCCTCCGCCTCCTTTTCCTTCTCTCCTGCTCCTCCTCCATCTACTTTCCTTCCACCTCTTCATCCTGCTCCGTCGCTCCATCTGCACCTCTTCCTCTCCTCCTCCACCTCTTCATCTCCTCCTCCTTCTTCCCTCCTTCTCCTTCTCTCCTAGTCTTCCTCATTCTCTCTTCTCCTCCTTCTACTTCTCTCCTGCTCTTTCTCCTTTTCCTTATCTTTTTCTCCTCATCAATATATATTTAGGTTTCTCCTTCTCCTTATCTCATTCTCTACATCTTCCTTCTTCTTCTCCTCCTCCTCCTCCTCCTTCTCTCCTCCTTTTCTCATTCTCCTTTCCTTCTTCTCCACCTCTCCTCCTCATCAACCACCTACTCCTCCTCCTTTTTATCTTTCCTTTCCTTCTCCTCTTCATCCTCATCCACAGTACAGAATAAACCAAGACGTGACAGACGGTTAAAAATAATCTAGGACTGTTTTTACTACTGCTTTTCTTTTTTCACCCATCTTATCGTCTCTGCCTTGAACGCCCAATGTGTTTATACTTGGCCAAGCTTAGCTGCTGGAAATCCCGCCGTCACTTCTTTGTTAGCACTTTTGAAAACATTCCAACAAGATTTTGTCGGAGAGAGAGACTATCCGTTTAAAATTCTTCCTAGTGCTAAGCTACTTTGGTATTAACATTTTTGGAATGCCGGTGCTTTCTAGTAGTAGTTATTACCTAGATTAGTTCCTGCTAAGTAGGTAATACTAGACATTACTGGCCTATATTGAGGTCCACGTTATAATGGCAGTGGAGAAAGATAGGAGAACGATATTCCCGATCCTCTGTCTTGTCAATGCTTTGTATAGACGGTGGCTGGCAGGTTTATTGATGTAATATTAACTGTTCATTCTCATTTAAAACTAGCAGGTAACCCGTGCTTCGCAAGGGTATATTTTTTAACTTGAAAAACTGAAAACTTGATGTAATGAAATCTAGA